>NW_020798098.1:0-133221 GCF_002237265.1 Aspergillus thermomutatus | reverse complement strand
GGGACCGTTAGTCACGTGACTTAGCCGCCCCCCTTGTCTCGAGCCTGGTTGTCCGTCAGACTGCGCTGTCTTTTCTCGTAAGCCTCATCCAACCATTTCGTGTTGACTGTAGATGTTCCATAACATACCTCACCTACTAAGATAGCTAAGAAGAAGAAAAAGGCCAGAGACACCAGGGGAAAGGGCAGGGAAAGAGTATAAGTAGCTAAGATAGCTAGGTAAGGCACATCCCTAACTCCCAGCGCCTTAACAGATAAGTCTAAAGGGAGCTTAACTAATAGGACTAACCCCAAGGGGACCCTGTCTAGGGACCTATCTAGGTAGTCATAGTATGGTGTGGAGGAGGATAGTTAAGTCCCCTACTTAGATGGAATGTAGCTATATATAAAGCTTCCTCTAGAACTCCATGCCCCTAGCAGCAACCTGATCTGCTACTAGGAAGTTATTAACACCCTACTAAAGATAGGCTCCCTAACAGCAGCTAAAATTAGTGTAGCTAGGCCCTATAATGCATAGGGTTAGTTAATAAAGTATAACTCACCTAAAATAGCCTATGCAGCAGTAGGCATCCAGATAGTAATTAGGAACTATAGGAATATTAGCCTAGCACCCTATTAGTTAGAAGGAGCATAAATCTTTATTATACTAGACTCTAGGGAGATATCACATGTGGCACTTACCTAAGGCATTACTAGGGTCCCTAATATAAGGAATAAGGCTCTCTCCTTCTAGATAGGGCAGCAGAAGTACTATGGTATACTAGGGTTAATAGTAGTAGTAGTCTTTAACCACCCCCCTGGTCTGAACCTTATACTAGTAGACTTAGGGAAGAAATAAAGAGGATTTAAGATAGTATTTAAAGTCAGATTTAGGGCAGTGGACCTAGCTATAAAGAGGTATAAGGTATGCTAGTATAAACTAGCAGACTATGCCCTCCTAGAATGCTATGAGCTGGTGGGCATAGCTGTCCTAAGGGGCCTTAATCTTAGATTATATATACTTCTGGATGAATACCCAGGAAAAAACCCTTATAATATCTAAGATAAAGATAGTCTTAATTAATATATAGTTAATCTTAAACTCTGCCTATTTTAATAATCTATATAACCATATTCTAAGTTTAAAAATTAACATTACCCTGATCCAGGAGGCCTTCCTAATAGATAGCCTAGCCTAAGAGTATAAGGAGGTACACCTATAGGTTACTATTACATGTAATAAGGGTAAAGAAAGAGGTAGTATAGTGATAGTAATTAATATAAGAATAATAGAGTAACTCCTAATCACTAACCTAGGTGCTAGTAAGACTTCCTATATTCTCTATAAGAATATAGGAGGGAGGGTAATGGTTACCTAAATAGTAAGCTATAGTTAGCTAGTTATAATAGAGAATGTTTATGCCCTAGTAGAAGCATCTATAAGGCTAAACTAGTTCTAGCAGTATATAGATAACCTATTAAAGAACCCTCTACCTAGGTCCTATAACATTATTAGAGGTGACTAGAATAAAGCCCTCTTAAAGGTAGATAGGAATAATAAGCAGGCCCCCTAGTAGGCTAGGGTGCAAGAGCTATAATACCTAATAGTAGTACTAGGAGGAAACTATAACCTCCTTAATAGATAGAGAGAGGTATATCTAGGGGTAGTTATATACTCCTTCTTCAGGGAAGCTAAGGGAATTTCTAGGATAGATAGACTCCTAGTAAGGTTAGACTGGATGAGGGATACCTTAGGCTAGGATATCTGCCCTAGTAGACTCCAGACAGACTACTATATAGTAACTATATACCTAGGCCTGCCTAAAAGGACAGAGAGGGGACCTAGGTAATAGCACCTTAACCCTGTACTACTCTGAAATAGGAGGGCCCTAGAGGCATATATAGATGCAGTGGATAGCCTGCCTAGGACTAACCTCTTTACTAAGTAGACTACCCTAAAGGGGCAGCTAAAAGAATCCTTATAGTCTGCAGCTAAGGCATACTGTAAGGCTGCCTATAGACTTTAGATAACCCTTAAATAAAGATAGAAAAGGCTGTAGAGAAAGAGGAAGATAGGGAAGGTTAATACTAATCTTAAGAGGAAGCTAGAAGTAATTATGGTACAGGAGGAATGCCTAGAGAAATAGTCCTATAGGAACTACTCTTATAATATGCTAGCAAAATATATGCTTTTAGATAAATAACCCTTAAAGTGGTTCTTCTTAAAGGTTAAATATAATTTAGACCTCTTAATAGGCGCCCTTAAGGATAGGCATAGTTAGGTGTTTATAATACCTTTAGGGATGCTAGAAGTTACAGCTAATTTCTATAAGGACCTATACTTACTAAAGCCCTCAGATCTAGATATAACAGAATAGATCCTGATATAGGTTAAAACCTAGATACTATTAGCACAGGCTGTAGTCCTAATATAAGTAATTATAGCTAGGGAGATCAGAGCATCCATAAAATAGGCAGCCCTGGAAAGGTTACCTAGAGTAGATAGGCTCTCTAGTAAGTTCTATAAAGCTCTCCTATAGCATGATATTAAGAGAGGGAGACAGAAGGCATAGATTATTAAGGTCCTAGAGGACCTCTTTAATAAGATTCTAAGGACTAAGATAGTCCCTATAGGCTGGACAAGGGGGGTGCTTTCCATCCTCTATAAGAAGAAGGGTAGCTATAATGACCTTAAGAACTACCAGCCACTATCTATAATAAATATTAACTATAAAATCCTTACAGAGATTCTTATATAGTGCCTAGTTAAGGCCCTAAGTACTATAATTAGCACCTATTAGTTAGCTTTCCTATAGGACTGCCTAATTAATAATAATATAAGGATAGTCTAATTTATAGTAGCCAGGGCTAGGGCATATAGAGAAGCTCTTAGGGTTTTATTCCTAGACTAGGAGAAGGTATATGATAGAGTTAGCTATAAGTTTATGTAGGCAGCCCTAGGGAAACTAGGTGTCCCTAGGGACTTTATTTAGTAGACCTAGGCCCTTTATAAGGCAGCAGAGGTCCAACTCTTCATAAATAGTTATTAAAGCTAAGCTATCCTAATCTAAAGTAGAGTTAGGTAGGGGGACCCCCTGAGCTGCCTACTATTTATTATAGTTATTAAAGGACTGGCTTATAGTATTAACAGAGACCCTTAGATCTATAGGACCCATACTAGGCATAACTAGATAAAAACCACCTTATATACTAATAACACCATGATATTCTTGCAAAACTAGGAGGAGGTAGATATAGTAATAGGGTAGTTAGACCTCTATAGAAGAGTATTAGGAGCCTAGGTTAACTAGGAAAAATCCTACCTCCTAGAGGTAGGAGATACTAGGATTATAATTCCAGGGGTATAAGGAGTAACCCTAAGTAACCCCTATACCCACCTTAGGATCCTAGTAGGAAATAACCTATTAACCCATATTAAGAGCTTCTAGGAGGAAATAATACTAAAGTTTAAGAAAATCATAATAGGCTAGCTAAAATTCTACCTCTCCCTTAAAGGCTGCATCTTAGTGGCTAATACACTAATGATATTAATCCTAAGATATATCCTTAGGTTCCTAGAGGTACTAGCCCCTGTTAGGACAGCACTAGAATAGGAATACTATAGGATGGTATAGGATGATAAGTATATCAGGCCTATAACTAACCTATAAGCCTGCCTGCTAGTAGATAAGGGTAGGGTAGGATGCTTTAATATAATCTTAATAGTAGACACCACAGTAGTTAGCATAATTACAAGAGCCTAGGAAAAGCTAGAGCTACTCTAGGCCTAGCTTATCACAGAGCTCTTAATTAAGTTATTAGGGGCAGCCTTAATCTTCTAACCTATAGTAACCCACCCCTAGCTCTAATAGCTGGGCTATAGGGCCAGGATCTGGTTCCTAGCAGAGATAAAAGGACTAGGGGAAAGATAGTACTGGCTTAATAGAGTAGATTTTAGTAGTCTTATTAGAATCTAACCTCTGAGTTTAGCTATTATACATAGCCTATAGGGCTCAGGGGCAAGGATGCTTAGTGATATCTAGGACCTAACACTACAATCACTATATATACTAGACTCCCTGGTATTATAAGCATAGGCTAGAGCGCGCATAGCTATTAGGAAGGTGATAGAAGCTCTGCCTATAGAGTAGAAGTCACTCCTAGATAATATATAGGGCCTATAGACCCAGCCTACAGAGCCTAGACAGGAGTTCCTAATAAAAGGCCTAACCCTAACAGAGCTAACCTTTACTAGGACCTATCAGATCTTAGTAAGGAGGAAGCTCCAGGGATTTAACTTCTAGCCCCTTATATATAGCCTAATTAATATATATAGGGAGAAAACAGGCTATAGTATAATACTAAAGCAGCTCTGGTGTGCTATAAGGAAGGAATTTAATATACTAAAGGTAGGTAACCTCCTCTAGTATATACTACACAGGAGAATTGTAACAGGAGAGAAACTCATATAGATAGACTATATATGCTAATACTATCTACACCATAGATATAACCTGAGTAAGGAATATATCTAGATCTAGTATAATATTATATAAGTAGTCTGGTAGGAAGCTATAGAGATATAGGGGAGACTTAGCACTATAATAAAGATAGATGTCACGGGCTAGAAGCCGGTCAACCTATGACCTAGGTTTGGACGGTAAGAAATCGCTAAGGGGTTCTAACTAGGGCCGCAACGGCCGAACAAGAAAAGATTGGTGCCTAAGGCAGCTCGCGAGTGCCGATAGGCTCGAGCATACAGCGGGCCTTGCCCGCTACAATAGAGGCCCTAAGCACTATCTAGGAATTACTAGCACTTATAATCCTTAGCCCCTGCTGGTTAAAGGCAGAATCTCACTAATAGAGGACCCTATATCAGGCTGCAGCATAGTATATCTAGAAAGTATACCTATTATAGTCCTTTATAAGCAAGCAGGGCTGGTGGAATCTAGCTACTACTAGAGGGCTCTATAGGGGGATGATATAGAGGAAGATCCTTATTAAGAGGACCCTCAGCATCTCTAATAGGTACAGGGGACATAGGTATAATAAGGATACTTTTAAGGTAGTATAGGGTAAACCCCCTAAATAAATGCAGATCCTATAGGGGCCATAGTGCCTAGCACCAGCTGCCCCTACCCCCATACAGCCAGATGAGCCCTAACCATGTAGCAGAGGGACATATCTAATAGGTAATTTAGCTCCTAGAGTACCAAGTAGTAATAGTATGGATTTACTAGATAGAAGATAGATAACTAGGCCATGACCTAATCCCTATATAAAGGGTCGCGTGGCTTCCAGGCTTCTGAAATATAAGAATAGTGGGAGTGGCCTGTGTAGGTTTAATTCCCTGGACAGCACCTGGCTTGGTAGGCACCTCTGCCCGGACCTACCCGGTACAATATGTACGCGTGTATATATATATAACTGGGTAGACCAAAATCAAAAACAACTTCCGCTGTACAAAATGGATCTATGTACATCTGTCGATATTCTACCCAGTCTAACTCCGTATATCAGGGCCAAAATACTATGTACAACATCGAGGAAACATAACCTATATACTCTTCGTTGCATCAATCATTTTCGTAAGACGTGTTTCAAACTCCGAGCTTCTCAGATTGACGCCTTAGCTTTCTCATGTTGATGCTTTTCTTTCAGCTTCTTCTCCGTCTTCATGAATTCGCGAATACCAACTGGTATATTGGCAAAGAGATCCTCTGCCGCGTAAGATACTGGCCAGTTAGTTTCGCTACCTCCACCGTCGTCATCCATGCTATGACTCGCACTTTCAACCTCTGCCCTGGGCGTCTGGCGCATATCCATCGCTGGCTTCTGTGTAGAGCCCTTCGCCTTGGCGCTCTCCACACGGCTGGCCCATTCCTCCATTTCATCGCGGTAATCATCCCACACGCAATGGACACAACCACTCATGCAGCAATTGTCCGGTTCCTCGGGCCGTGGCGGGATGGCCACCCCATTGATCGTCTTCCACTGAGACTCGGGTGGCATGGTTCCGGGGTTATAACGCGAAGTACGGCCTGGTCCAGCAAGTCGCGATCCAAACACGATCGACATCTTCTCTTCTGGTGTCTGTGGTTTGACGGTTGTTGCCGGGGTTGCTTTCTCGGCGGCTTGCGACGTAGGGCGCGAAGTTGTCGCACGAGATCCGTAGGGTGATTGGGATGAGAGAATATCGTAGTAGTAGCCCGATAACGGATGCGCCTGCGAGCGTGTTGAGTCTTCTAAGCTTGCCAGGGTATCGTCGTGGGCGGTCCGGCGGCGGGAAGATGGAGTGAAGGCATATTGTCGTGTCACCGATGAGGTTGGCGAGGGAGGTAAAGAAATCTTATTTGTAACCCGGACGTGCCTAAAGCACAATGGGCAGATTTGCCATCGAAAAATCGACTGCCTGATATGCATGGAGAAGCACTCCATTCTTATGTCTCAAAATTAAATGTGAAGAACTTCCGATGATCACACAAAACGACTACTTATGTCATTAGGCAAACAATGCAAACAGCCCAGTACAGCTATTCCATTTCCGCGGCAATGTCTGTTTTACTGTGTATGCTTATCGCGAAACGCATGCCGCAACAATGTTGAAACCAGGTTCCTGTCATTAAGGCTTGAGGCAGCAGTCGCTTTTATTGCATGGCTGATAGACCCATTGAAACTAGTCATTTACTCTTTTTGAATGCCTAATTACGGATTGTGCGAGCGGCGCTAAACACTCAGCCGCTTCCGACGCGTCGCAAATGAGCTCACAACCCCTCAGGGGTGACGCTCGAACGCGCCCTTCAAGGATTCCGACATTTCAAGCGCCAACAAAGGCGAGTCTGGCGAGATCACATCCCGAAATCTTGGAGCGCGCTCAGAACAAGTCACCGGGGAAGGACCGGAATCAGGATGATCAGCAGAAGCAGGCGGAGGCGAGAGTATTCGGGCTACGGGATAGAAAGGCCTTTAGACCATCGTTGGCTTCGACTGCAAGCCCTATAGGTGCTGCGCAACAAGCCGGAGAGGCGCGCTCGCCGTTTTCGAACCGACGGTCGAGTGGAATTCAAGCATTTGCTGCACCCCCAAGACGAGTGTCGAGAAAAATCACTCCTGCAGACTTCGTCTTCGGGTCTCCAGCAACCTTACAAAATACCGCGATAAATGCGGGACCTATAAACACTCCCGAAGATCAATTAGCGTCTGAACTTGGCAGCGCGACAGGAGAAGTCAATGTGAGCACTGATTCTGAGCAGCCGTCTGTGCATGAAGAATTTGAGGAACCGGACCTCCCCCCGACGCCGACTCAATTAGGATTGGAAAAACCCCCTGAGAGACCAAGAGGACTTTTGAGCAGCAGCCCTAGCACGCAGCATGGAAGATTCCGAAAGCGGCGAACTGGTGATCTACTAGAGAAAAGCCCTTCCAAGCTCAGGAGGGTCGATTATGGGCCACAAACAGGTGACCTATCAGGACTCGGAGTCATTGTATCGAAGCAAACTCTTCCAGAACCTGTTGTGAAGAAACAAAAACTCAAGAGAGAGCTCTCTGCCGACTTGCAAAAGCTCAAGGAGGACATCGCGGAATTGGAGAGCTGGTCAGAGAGATTGAGCCAACAACGTGAGACCATGGAACCGGACCACGAGTTGGACAAGCTCATGTAAGTTTTATTTGGTACCCTGATCACATCAACTAACCGACTGATTTCGGAACAAGCTCTATACTAGTAGCCGAAGATCTGGCCAGCAAAAATGCGAAGCGCCCTGCGGCCGATACGTCGATATCGTCCTTGTTATCCACCCTATTACCTTTCTCCACAAAGGTCGCGCCGTCAATACAGCAGTCCCCTAGCCCTACGAATCCGTTTGCCCTCGAAGTGTCTGCTCGAGCAAAACAATACTTGACAGTATTTGCACCGTTAAATTTAACCGCGCATTCGAACACTACCTCTGATCCAAAGAACGATGCCCTTCTTGAGAGGCATAACTTGACACTATCTGCTCCAGCCCCATTCCCATCCAACATCTACAATATACCCGTCATTTACGAAACGAACGCCGAATTACAGTGCTTGACCTCAATATCAGTCCCGACAAGTCTTGGAACTTCCGCAACAAAGATACCTACATCGCTGAGACGATGGATCGATTCAAGGCTGTTTAACCCGCTCCTAAAGATAGACATATCAGGCCTCTGTCAGGGCATCAATCAGTATTGGGAAGCCATGCTGTCACGTGCTTTCATATGGTCCGAAATCGAAGAACGTCACGCAAACCTGACTGGTAGGCCTGCGTTGGGGGCTGGCGCTCCTGGAAAGAACAGCAAACAACAGGAGCGAGATGATAAGTCGAGCCCGCGCCGACTACTGCCACACCTCAAGCGCAGCACAATGCTCCTCGAATCCAAAGAATCTAGGATGAAATTGCTCCTTTCGTGCGACCTGAGCATGGACGAATGGACAAGCGAACCTCAACTGACGCCGGATATCAGCATCGCAGCGAGATCAACGAGCAATGGCACATCTTGCAGAAAGATCGAACAAGAGACCAAGAAGCTCTTCCAGGCGGTACTGAAGGACTCCAAACGTCAGCAAGGCGCAATTGAAACTGAGGCCGATGTTATCATCCGAGCTATCGAATGCGTTCTAAACGCTTTGTTCGGCGTTGAAGCCGACGGAAAGCTGTCGAAAGTACATGTTTAATGAGACATTAGGGTGGCGTTGCCAACTCCACATATAATCGGTATCCTCGTCCTTTCTCCTATGATGGATGATGTAAATGGCATGGGCGGTTGAGTTGGAGATGAAACAGGCACTGGAATTGGAGTTTCTCGGAAATTGGCTATTTCTTGCACATGGATGTGTTGATAACTTTTTATACCCGACCAAGCACTTTTTCTTATTGTTTTTGTCTAAAGTATTTGTACTTTTGCGGATTTACAAATCCGGAAAACACTACGAGAAGATACCATGAGTAAAAACCTGTGTACACTTGTATGAGAGATGGTGTATATAGGCCATGCAATTGCTAATCCTTCTCTATCTTTCTTGCACGTCCATGCATTGAGACACTGGTCCTAAACGTAGCATGGATATTTAGGTGGAGGAGCACAGAAGGGTGCCCAAGACCTGCCTGTCCCTGGTGTTGTCGGCAGATTTTACCCAAGCGCTCCATGGAATGAAAAGCAGAGCCAACAGACGCATCCTGAAAGGCATTTCATTAAGTTGATCGATAACTTCGCAGGGAGGACCGGTCTGTGAACATGAAAGTGGGACATTTGCATTTCGAGAGGTTCGGAGCTTTTTTAAGGACAAAGGTGAAGAGAGAAAAGGGAAGCCACGCCATGCCACAATACACTAATAATCCCCGACTTGAAAATCGACCCGATCATCATTAGCTGAGAATCACATTTATTTCTTAGCAGCAGACTCCTCCTCAGCCTTGGCCTTGGCACGCTTCTCCCGGATGCCCTTGTAGCGGGCCTCGCTGCGGGCCTCCCGCAGGCGGCGGTAAGCGGCCTCTTCGCCCTTGGGCAGCTCATCGCGCTTGACCTCGGTGACGGCCTCAGCGGCGGAGATGTTCTTGATGGGGAAGGTAGCGCCCAGCTTGGTGGCGTAACCCTCAGTCTTGCCCTCGGCGGCGAAAGCAGCCTTGGCGGCGTTGACCTCGTCGGCGGACGAGTCAAGCTTCTTGAACTGACCGCTCTTGCGGGGGAAGAGGATCAGGCGAGCCTTGTAGTCCTTGAGACGAGCGACATTGGCAACGAGAGACTCCTTGGAGTAGTTGACACGGCGGTGGTCAACGGCGATACCGACGGTGGGAGCGAGCTTCTTGGGGATACCAGCTTCCTATTGTTTTGAAAGAAAGTGTTGTGAGCCTTGATCCAAATCCCATATCAAAATCCAGCCCATGCGGATAGAGTTGGGGAAACCCAGGCACCGCCAACTCCCCGCTCTCTGCGAGAATAGTGAGGATGAATTTACCTTCAGCTCAGCAAGGGTGAAACCACGGCCGACACGGACACGGCGGTTGTACTTGACGGTAGGGCAGCGCACAACGGGACGCAGCTTGTCAACCGGACGAGGAGCAACAGCGGCGGCCTTAGCGAGACGGGCCTCACGACGGCGGTGCTTGCGGCCAGGCTACAATATTCAATGTCAGTCCATGTACACTCAAAGAATTCTCAGTCGCTCCGTTCAGAGTTCGGCTTTTTTGGAAGTGTCCAGTCGTCCGTTCGAAGGTGCAATTCGGAAGGGTATGGGTTTCGAATTCGTACCTGGTCGAAGTGCACGCGCACACGACGCTGCCAGTCCTTGTGGAAGTCTAATATCAAAATCTCCGTCAGACCATCAATTCTCAAAAAAAATCCGATACAATCTGTATTCCCATATCTCGTAAAAAAACCGGTTCATGAGGGCTCACTCACGGTGCTTCTGGAGTTGGTTGTTGTGCTTGATCGCCTATATCACCATCGGAAAAAAATCGAATCAGCATGCCAGCCCTTTCTCATTGTGACCATCGAAATAGATCTCTGAACGATCTATCCGCATATTCGAGACAGCGAGGATCATATAACGCACCATTGTGACGGATGGAGATCAGAGCCGGGAGATTGTCGTCGTCGTCGTGGGTTGTTGCTGGTCGTGTCTCAAGACTCCAAGGAGTCGATTCAATATTGGGTGGAACTTTTTTGGTGTGGCCAACCGCGCAGAGCCGCACCGCCTCGCTTAGCGAGCCCTACCCTGCTTGCCGGATGTGGTAAGGTGTCATGATGCGTAACTTTCATACCGACATTTTACAGAATCCTAGGTCAGTTCGATTACTCAAATGTCTTCAGGATCAATTCGAATCAGTCTTTTATTCAGTTGTTACTTGTTAGACTCCCATATTGTCTCATTGTGACATACAAGCTGTGTGGTTTCTGGCATTGAATGCTTTGTGCTGCTTGACGTTCTTCTGTATTGAATGGAAGTATTGCACCTCTGTTACAGAATTACTAATCCATGCAGGTCGAAGAGCTATTCTTCCATCCCCATGCCTCTCTACATAAGTATCTAGCAGTTGTTCAAGGTCGTCTTCTCTCATGCAGGGCGCTTTGGCTAATATTTCAATTGGAAAATTTGACCAGTGTCCGAAAAGCAATCTGGAAAGGCAGCGGTGGCCGTACTGTAAACCTGATAATATTGAAAGCAGCAAAAGCTTCAGAAGCAGAAAGAGACGCCCAGAAAACACCAATTCCACATGTCAGTCTTTTGAAAGTCATCAATCGTGAATGTCCCTAAGGACGGAGCAATGCGTAAATCAAAATCGAAGGCACAACTGAAGGCAAACAAAAATGAAAGCTTGCATGAATATCCCTGTGGATCGAGAGCGATGTCACAGCGAGTTCAGATACATGGACTTCCGCGAGATCCATCAAGGCAAGGAGCATAGGAAAGATTATGCACGTGTATACACAATCATTAAGTAGTCTACGCTTCAATACCCAGACCCACCCCCTCTCCCGCCTTCGATTTCTTCGAAGCCGCACTATCGTCAATACTGGCTTTGCGTTTTAATCCACTCGGAGGACGATCGACGCCAGCCTTCCTCACCTGGCCGAACAATTTTGTCTGCAACAAAGTGCTCGTCTTTGGGGCAATTGCCGCACTTCGAGACTCTTGGTGGCTGACCACAGGGTCGCGACGAAGCATGCTAGTTGCAGGAGAATCGGCTTGAGAGGCTGGAATGTCTTCTTCTGTCTCAGCTTCTTCAATGTCCGAGGCAGAGATCGTGCTGTCACGGTCACGATGCTCATCCTGAGTATTCCTAGTTGGAGTGAAGAATAGATGTTCTTGGTGGATCGTCCGAGACTGCGACGGTGTCATGGGAAGCGAAGACAATGAATGTGTGCCACGCACATGGCCATTAGAATGCTGTCTTTGACGGGACCTTTGTGGAGATGACTGAAAATCTGAAGATCCTCTGTTGAGAACTCTGTCTGCAGCAAGAAGAGCAGCAAATGGATGGCTTTCACCACGGCTCATGTGTGGACTGGTGCTGTCATGGAAGTGGGGTACTGGTTTTCTTTGAGGCGTGCGGGATTGAGTCTGAGGGCTCGGCGACATGGAGCCACGCTCGATCATCCAAGAGAAATGCTCGCGATTTTCTCTGATGCGCTTCTTCAGCAAATCATTCTCCTCCAAGAGCAACTCGAACTTTTCTTTCTCCTGCTCGATGAGTTTCTTCGCCCGACGCAATCGGCGATCCAGAGTGGCGTTGACTCTCTCCAATTCTTGGTTACGTTTGAGGGCGGTCTCCAGTCCCACGTTCGAGATCGGTTGCAGCGGTTTTACCTCGGACGGACAATGTCTATTTCGGTACTCGGAACTCTGAAGAATCTCCACTTCCCTCCTCGCTAACTGATGTTCGACTTCGGCGCGCTTGATTGCTTCATTACTTGTGAAAGACAGTAGGCTATTCTGAAGTTTGAAATGCAGCGCCGACATACGGGCTTCTTGCGCAACACTGAGGAGTTCTTTGGCGATTGTACGCAGCTCGGGTTCGCCGGCAGTGTCGATGTCACCAACAGATGGAAGATTCTCGGAGGCACCGTATGCAGCGCACAGAGTCTTCTCGATATCCGGAGGAGATGCTAGGTATGTGGCCGATCGAGATCTTGACCGCCGCAGGGGAGCACCGGGCACTTGTGATGATGGGGGTGGGGTCATATCTGAGGAGGCCAAAGAAGGGGGGGAGACGAGCTTGCGCTGATCGGTTTGGGAAACCTGGCTTTCAACTTTTTCATCCAGCTCAGGTGAAGCAGAAAGACTTGGACGTCGGTCCGGAGTGGCTGGCCCTGGAAGCTCCAGAGGCGGAGCGAGTGAGCTCTGCGATAACTGGGATTCTTGAGACATGATATAGTTGTGGTGCCGTAAGGGTGAGATATGATATATTCCGTGGGGCAGACCCTCGCACTGGTGGTCTGTTAGCATCACTCAACCAGGTATGGGTGGGGCTAGAGCGCTTGCTGTCAACAAACGAGCACATACCGGACTCTGATTTGGCACGTTAACACCCGACAAGTACGTCGGGTCGGTTGCAGTAGATGTTGTACTTGGGATTGAATGGCAGGGTAAAAATGTCTAAGTAGAGGCGACAGCTGCCGAAGAGTGCTGACACGGACACAATTGTACGTCACTCTGGTCCCTCGCGATGAGCAGTTGGTCTTATCACTGATAGGGCTGTAGTAGCACGTTCTAATCAAGTATAGATGATAACACCCGTGGAGGAAGTCCGATATGGAAGAATTGATAGAACGTTGCAGAATGATATAGGAGCAAGGGGTTTCAAGGAGTGGAAAAGAGGTCAACAAATATTGTATGTGTGATGTTAGATGCAAGGATCGCGGCGTGCGGGCGATCTGATGCCTTAAGGACGGGATGTCGCAAGCGGGAGGGGGGCTGGGAAAGTCGCTTGCGACGCTTTCGGCCTGGACCAATTATGACCAACCACATCCACCCACGTGAGTCCAGCCGCGCGCCAAAGCCCCACCCCTTCCGAATGCGGCTAGCATGGAGATCATTGAAGCTCGGAAAAGGTAAACAAGAGCTGAACCTCCATGGGCCATCGCTCGTAACTCAGGCAACGCGCTGCCTGACGTAGTTCCTAGCTAGCTCTTAGATAGGACTTGATACTATGATTCTTGAGTCTTAAAAGAAGGTGCGGGACCTCATCGGATAACTCGAAGTACGAGGCACGATTAATCTCATATCGACCTCACTACGGAGTACTCAGTGCCATCTATGGTCCCTTTAGACTACCCATGAAGCATCAAGGCAACTGCCAGACTTAAACACACTACACAAGCTAGGACTAGCTCAGTGAGTTAAAAAGGTTGGTCTTTCTGTGCCATCTATGATAAGATATAAAGCACTAATATGTGGATTAGTATTCGAAGAGTTGTATTGCTCACTACGGAGTAGGTATCTTCCTTTCATTTCCGCGCCGGCAGGATGTCCATATCCTAGAGCCCAGTTTCTAGTATGACAACGTGTTAGTACGCTATCCGTCTCATTGACGGGGTGTTCTTTGTTTCCAGTGAAATTACTGCTTCATGTTGACAGATGTAACAAAGAAACATCTTGCTGCGTGCTGGTCCTCCGCAGCCGAACATAGAGACTATATATTTCTACACCACTGCCTTCCAATGAAACAAGTAACAGGGGTAAAGACCTTGAAGCATACTTATTAGAATAAATGAGACATTAGATGCAACCAGTATACAGACAACCAAGTAGAGAGGTACGTGAAAGCTCAAGTTCTGTGCCTGGATGGTACCTGAGGCTAAACCCTTGGGTTCAATCTCTTGATGGATCTGGATTTGTTCTGGGGATGCCGAAGTGGGGCCCAAATCAATTACTTGATTTGGCCATGAATGGGAGACAGTGGCCTCAGGCACTAAGTCATAGTACAACAAAGTAATAGTTAAATAAACAATGATATTGCCAACAAAGAGATATGAACAAAATTGACTGTTAGATAGCGTACAAAGCTGACCAAAGACTGCTAGATTCCACGTTTTTGCTAATCTGAATTTGCTCTGACATTTGTCTTCCAATTCTGGATTACTGAATTTCCCATCAAGCATGCGACCTCCTTACTGATATCATCAGTGACGCTAACGCATATCAACAATCGCATGCCCCTCAAACTTTGTCTGCATTGACCACAACAGCAACCGAGTGGTCGCAAAATGGATCAGCAACAGAAAACACCAACTAGACCGAGTGGGATCCCTCGCCTAGCTGCCTCCAGACTGCCTTTGCCAACATCCAGCGCTTCCAGATCCGTCAAACCTTCCCCTTCCCGTGAAAAGTTGCGCGCAGACCCCGGTCTTGATGCTACAAGGCTCCGAAGACGGTCTGAGCAGCCCGTTGTGAAGAAGCCTCCTCCAAAGTACTCATTGTCGAATAAGACCCCCGAGAAACCTCGACAAAAGAGAGACATTCCCAACAGCATATCGAGCGGTGGTGGACGGTCGGAAAACGCAGGAGGCTCCCTGGATGAAGCCCCCATACTGGGAACAGATGCCGCTGTGGAAGATGCAGAACGCCGAGGTCGCCCTCGACCTTCATTGTCAGAACGGACTATCGAGACATTATCTCGGATTCCTCCATCACCTGCGCCCTCCAGTAGGCAATCTAGTTTCTTCAATGGCAACAGCCCGGTACGGTCCCCCTCTCGGCCACCATCTACGATGACCTCAAGATCACCCTCGAGGGCATCAACTACGCGGCGACCTAGTGGTAATGATTTCCTTTCACAACCATCCCCTACAATACGACTTCCCTCGAGGTCTCGAATATCACCCGCTCCAAGCTTGTCTTCAAACGACGCTTCTACCGGCCAGAGAACATTTTTGGCTGGTACCGACATCACCTCGAACTTGAAGAAGCCTTCTATAAGAGCAAGTTTCTATGACGGGACTAAGGATACGACAAGCAAGTCGCCAAATCCTCGCCCAGCTCTAGGCAAGACATCCGCAAACTCTACGTTTTCAGACATGGGACCTCCGCCTCCACCACTTCATGTGAAAAAGACAAGGAAAGCTCTAGCGAACGATTCCAGCCCTATAAATAATTCGAGAAAGTCATCAACTCAGCTGAATGCGCCGGACCTCTCAACGGAGCAACAGTCGGAGATGGAAATGAGAAAGGCTTCCAAGTCATCCAGCGCATTAAGGGAGAGCATTGCTAAGGCGAAAGCCGCGCGCAAAGCATCTGCAAGGCAGAACAGTTCCCAAAACGGCTCCGTTCATGGCTGGGACAATCTCAATGTTGAAGATCCTTTCAATCAAAAGCCCAAAGACTCGAACCATGGGTTGCTCCGCAAGCGTGTGGAAGCAGGTCGGATCTCCGGTCATTTGAACATTGCGGCCATGTCGTTGACGGAGCTACCGAAAGAGGTCATGACTATGTATGACTTCGATCCTAACTCTACTACAGATTGGTACGAGAACGTCGATCTCGTCAAGTTCATCGCCGCAGACAATGAATTTGTTGAGTTATCGGAGGCAGCCTTCCCTGACATCGATCTATTCGATATCGATCCAGACACTGACGAACGAGGCAATCAATTTGGCGGATTGGAGATCATGGATCTTCATGGCAACCAGCTGCGCACCCTTCCAATGGGTTTCAGAAGATTGCAAAGGCTCCACACTCTAAACCTGTCCAATAACAAATTGGACGCGAAAAGCATTCAGATTGTTATGCAAATGGAGTCTCTGAAAGATTTGAAGCTGGCAAACAATCTCTTGGAGGGTTCGTTCTCCTCAGACGTGAAGAACCTTACCAAATTGGAGGTCCTGGACTTGCGCGGCAATTCTCTCACCGAATTGCCCAAAAGCCTCGAGGATTTGGCTTGCCTTAGGACTCTAGATGTTGGCGATAATCAACTGACCTCTCTCCCTTTCGAGTCTCTTGGCATGCTTCCTCTTAAAGATCTCAGAGCCCCTAGGAACAAGTTGGCTGGAACGCTGATCCCAGCTTCTCTATCGAAGCTTGACAAGTTACAGAACTTGGATGTAACCAGCAATGCGCTGACAGCAATATCAGAACGCGAAGACCTACAGATGCCTAGCCTTCAAACCTTGTCCATCAGCGTGAATCGCATTAAGCACTTGCCAAACATTTGTACTTGGAGGGCGCTTTTGACTCTCTCGGCAGAGGACAATAGTCTTTCAGCGATCCCGCAGGGGTTCGTCGATCTGCAAAACCTTCGCAATGTTGACTTCACGGGAAACAATATATCCAGATTGGATGAAAGGATTGGATTGATGGAGAGTCTTTCCACCCTTCGCTTAGCCAACAATCCACTGCGAGAACGAAAATTCTTGACTATGAATACAGATGATATCAAGCGTGATCTGCGAAACAGGTGCGAGCCAGAGCCTCAGGATACCGATGATGACGAAGGCTCCGTTGCCACGCAATTCACACTCGCACCAGAAACACCAGCTCAGATGACGTCGTGGCAGGTCAAACCGGGAGGGGTCCTTGATAGATCGTATTCAGAAATGTCAGAGGTGGACGTGAAGCAGTTGGAGCGAATCAACTTCAATGATATACGCTGCCTGTACCTGCAACATAACTCGTTGACCTGCATACCTGTGCCAGCTCTCAGTATGCTAGCACACTACCTAACCGATCTTGACCTCTCGAATAATCCCCTGGACAGCTCATCCGTGCTTTCCACACCTCTAACACTACCGAATCTCCAAATCCTCAATCTAGGTGCCGCTAGGTTGACGACCCTCGAGCCGATATTAACCAATCTTTCGGCCCCATCTTTGACGACCCTAGATGTTTCGTACAACCGCCTTTCGGGGCCCCTTCCTGCTGTGCGCCAGGTTTTTCCGAAGTTGATGACTTTTCTCGCAGCGGACAATGTATTTCAATCTTTGGAGTTCGATGCTGTGCAGGGCCTCCAGGTGCTGGACGTTGGTAACAACAATATCAGCTCTCTTCCGCCAAAACTCGGCTTGCTGAGGCCCGAAGGTTGCAGCAAGAATTGGGGCACCGGATACCCTCTGAGAAGGTTCGAAGTGGCAGGTAACAGCTTTCGGGTTCCCCGATGGCAAGTCGTGGCGAAAGGTACTGATGCGATCCTTGAGTGGCTGAAGGATCGTATTCGAACCGAAGACCTTGCGGAATGGGAACCCGACGAGGAGTCTATTGTGCAGGAATGAGTCGAGAGGTGAGGAAAGTAAGACTTCAGAGTTGGAAAGCATCTAGCGAATCTCGGCACTGGATCTTGGTCTTTTGACGGACTGCGTTGATTGTACAGTGTATAGAGCTTCTTTACCCATCTTGATGATCCATTTTCCTACCATGTATATACGCCATTTCACACTTGCTCGACTGTAATAAATTTCGGAGATTTCTCAACTGGCTATAAAGTGCTTGAGTCGCGAGAGGTCTTCTCGAATTGCGGCAGTGCTTCACTGTAAATGTAACCCATAAGTGGTGGGTTTCTCCTTTGATGTATCATTCATTCCTGATCTGCCACCCCCACAGATTTGCTGACTTCATCCAAAACATTCATCCATGTTTTCGACCATATTGTGAACTTATCTTCCTTCTGCTGACTGCCGGTGGCGTCTACCGTATCCCAAGACGGTTTAACAGAGTCGACAGCGTTCGTGGCGTAGCGTTTAACCTTGCCGAGATATTGAGTGCATTTACTCAAATCCTCCTCGTACAGGGCTCCGGCAACTTCATCTACATGCTCCGGGATGTGCTGCAAGTTCGTCATCAAGTGTTCTAATCTGCCAATCCCAGAAGGAGATGAGCAAGGCACGTCGCCAGCACCCTTTAGCCGATTCGCGACAATGGCAGGGTATATCTGAGCAATAGGCTTTAAAATCCGGAGGGTCGATTTCTTCTGCGCATGTAGCGCAGCGCTGCTTTCCTCGGTATCCTCCTCTTCTTCATCTTGAGTATCTTTCTCGCCATCGTCGCTCAAGAGATCATCGAAGAAATCGTCTCCGTCCTCATCGGGATCCCATTCCTCAATCTCCTCCACTGCATCACGCACCAGATCTCGCCACTCTTCGACGCGCCGTATCACGAACCCAACAACCCCTTTAGTTGCGATATCGATCAACGTGTCGCACGAATCCCAGACACGCCCGGTTGCAACTGTGACAGTATCCTTCTCCGCCTGCAAAAGTTCTTCGCCTTTCTTTTGACCTTCCTTTGCCTTGCCCGTCCTTTCGGCGACAACTTGAACTTCGGTTACCAAGGAAGTCAATTCCCTCAAAGTAGTCTTCGTCAAAGCGTGCACCTCCGCGTGGAAAGCCTTTGTATGATTGGTCGGAGTGACAAGGAGAGCCGCCGTTACGAGAGATGGGAGCACGGAACCATTCAATGCCGAGAGAACGGTACCAACCGCCGAGTGAGTGAACGGAGAAGTGATCGTCAGAAGGGATAGCTTTGTGACCTGGGATTTCAATGCGGTGGCTGACGTGGAAAGGAGGGGAAGGGCATCCTTTCCCGAAAGTTCAGCGGCCTTGGTATCACCGGCGGAGGCTGAAAGAGCTGCTTGGAGTTGTTCCAGGAGGTTGAGAGTCGTCGTTAGACTGACCCGAAGCTGTTTTGCCATTTTGGGAGGGTTTGATGATCCGAAATACCGAGCTTGGCTTTGTTATTGCATATGAGAAAACAGAGGTAATTGAGGAGAAATTTGTAGAGATTGCGGGGCAACTACTGATTAGGGCTCTGCGGGGTCACCTGCGATCAATATTGTCCAGTTGGCGCGGGCCTTGGCATGTGCCCTCATTTCCTCATTTGTGACGTCTGGATCGGACAAACTCCTTCGGCCTGAGCTCCGATATTTGTTGTTGTTATCAATCACGTACGCGACTCTCTCTTCATCACAGCACCAGTCCGTTGAGAAGAATTTTTCAGATGATGTCGAACAGACTTCAATAAGTTGAAAAAAAATCAAGTACGTTTCATTGACAGGATGGGCGCTACTAAACCTCGCACCTCCGCACGAGACTCCGCTCCAAAAGTCCAGTCGTTACCGGAGAAGACATTCATTATCGACAATGGCGCATATACCATGAAAGCTGGGTATGCGCCCGAGCTTCCACCCCCCAAAGATTTAGATCAGGCTCTTTCAGCCTGCAGTGCCATCCCGAATGCCATTGCCAAGACACGCGGAAATCGTATCTACATTGGTGCGCAGCTCAACTCGCAAGTTACCGATTGGAACGAGATGGTGTTTAGGCGACCAGTGGAGAAAGGGTACATTGTCAACTGGGAAGCACAGAAGGAAATATGGGAGAATGCATTCTTCGATGAGAAGACGGTGCGGTCGAAAGATCTTCGGATTGAATCTCCAGAAGATACAACGCTCGTGCTTACTGAGGCACCGAATGCTTTGCCGACCCTACAAAAGAATGCTGATGAGATTGTGATGGAAGAATGGGGCTTTGGCGGCTATATGAGATGTATAGGTAAGCGAGCCGGATTTCTTCCCCTGCCGTCTTACCTCTGGTTATTAAAGCTGATGTCCTAGGACCGACGCTGAATGCTTGGAATGAAGTTCAGTCCTTGTTCGGAGACCCTATCGGACAAGACTCTTCGTCTCCGATCTCACCGAAGGAATGCTTGCTTGTCGTTGACTCCGGCTACTCTCATACAACAGTAACCCCAGTTTACAAAGGGCAAGCTATCCAGCGCGCTATTCGGAGACTCGACATTGGTGGCAAACATCTAACAAATTACCTGAAAGAGATGGTGTCCATGAGGCAGTACAACATGGTTGATGAAACTTACATCATGAACGAGGTTAAGGAGGCTGTTTGCTTCGTAAGCAATGACTTTGCTAGTGACTTGGAACAGACATGGCAGGGCAACCGAAAACGTGGCTCGACGGACGCAGCCGAAGGGATCACAGTTGATTATGTGCTGCCTGACCCCAACACAGGCAAGAAGGGCTTCATGCGACCGCATGACCCTCTTTCGAATGCGAAGAAGCGGAAGAGTATCCTTTCTGGCGGCAATTCTGAGGCTCTGTCCGAGGACGTGCTGATTCTGGGGAATGAACGCTTTACTGTGCCAGAGATACTATTCACACCAAGTGACATTGGCATGAAGCAAGCCGGCATTCCAGACATCATTCTTCAGAGTCTTTCAGTTCTGCCTACCGGACTACATCCGTCGTTTTTAGCGAATGTTCTGGTTGTTGGAGGTAATACATTGATTCCAGGCTTTTTGGAACGATTGTAAGGCTGCTATGTTACGACTATCATCACTCTCGGTTCTAACATCTTCTCAGAGAAAGCGAGCTGCGACAGCTAGCTTCAGCAGAATGCGTTGTCAGAGTTCGGCGCCCTCATGAGTAAGTTCACCTTGACAGTTTCCCTTGAAACACGTTCTCATTCCGCTTGACCTTAGCCCCATACGTTCTACATGGCTTGGAGCGTCACGATTGGCAACGAACAGAGACGAGTTGAAAAAACTCGCTATCACCCGTCAGGAATATCAGGAGTATGGCTCTTCATGGGCGGGACGAAAATTTTCCGGCACTCTCTGAGCACAACTTTGCTGCGACTCTCCCCCTCAATCGGTACTGGAGTATAGTGGATTTCTATTGTGTTTTCTGCATGATGGTTGTTGGGCTGTTCTTCAAATGCTGCATTTTCAATGATACCCTTGATCTTCGACAATAAAGTGAATGATTCTGAGACTTCGAAGACTGAATGGAGAGATGCACGTGTCGTAGCTAGAGATTTTGTCAGTGAGCAGTTCCGGGCTGTTTTTAGTTGTGTTCTGTTTTGCGACCCATGGATGCTACTGATTGTTCGCAGAATCAGCTGCTCCTATCAGGCGTCGAGATCGTCTATGAAGTTACCAGAAGTTTTTGCAAAAACTCCGGCTACATCATCAGCAAGCGATGATATTAGTTATTATCATTGTCCCCGCGCTGGCTCCATCAAGATTTACACGTCAGTGATTTACACGTCCGACATTAGAGATGTACCTCACACTCTTTTTCTCCATATGATTTCAGTTTTTTTTTTTTTTTTTAGCCAGAACACCACCCCCGCCGAAACAAGGACTGGATCACTCTCAGAAAACGGGCCGTGGACATGTGGCAGGTTGAGAGACGCTCGAACCATGGCGCCTTCGCTCAGGCACCTGCGATATGCCCTCGGTTGAGGGTGCCATCGGAAGGAGTCATACCAAATTCTTCTCAAACCTTTCCAGCCCAATACTGACGAAATGATGAAGGGCACATATCTGCCAGAACCATACTACAGACTTCATCTCGTCATACTATCATGCTATATTGACCAGTGACTCGACAACCACTGTTCTTGACAAATTGCCATGCTACTTTTACGATCAGCCGAAGCAGTTTAAGGGCGCATATCGCGATCGACAGCTTTGACAGCAACTGATTATCCTCGTTCTCAGGATAGCTGGGAACATGGTCATAAATCAACCGAGCTAACAATCATGTCTTCTATCACTCTATCATCTTTGATTTCCGGCCTCATCCAGAGCCGAGCTGAAGAGGAGCGACTGCTTGCGAGTGATGCTCGGGTGATAGCTCCATTAGGAGGTGCTTCGGACAAGAAATCAATATTCGCAGGCGCTCATCGTGCGACGACCAGGCGCAATATGGATGTGTCCGGAAAGTCTGATTCGCACTTGCGAACCCATATTGCAGGGCTTAAGAGCCTTTGTCTCTTCGCAAGATTTGGTGTCATTGACAGCATGGCGGGCCTTTGCCAAAGATTATCACGAAAGAAGGAGTAAGTTCTATTTGCTCAGCTTGAGTAGCTCTATTGCGTAGCTTATGTACTAACTGCAAACAGACGTTGCACGGTCTGCTTCAGCAGCAAATCTGTTAAGGATTTGGAGATTCTCCCTTGCCAGCACAAATACTGTGATCATTGTTTCTGCCGATTGGCACTCACAGCCATGGCAAATGAGCAATTGTTTCCGCCGAAGTGCTGCTCCCAGGTGATTCCGTCCAAGCAAGTCATCTCGAAACTGACAGAGAGGGAGAAAGCCCTTTTTAAGCTGAAGACGCAGGAGTATGCGACACCGGCCACAGAACGTTGGTATTGCCCCGCGATAAGATGCGGGAAATGGATACCGCTTGGGAGGTTGAAGAGTCAACCACCAACGCAGCTCTGCCCATATTGTGACACTGCCATCTGCCCAGGCTGTCGGGACAAGGCCCATGCACCTGGCAAATGTTCCTTCGATCCTGGACTGACTGAATTTCTCGAACTCGCTAGAACTCAAGGCTGGCAGAGATGCTTTCGCTGTGGGGCAATGGTTGAGCGTGATGAGGGCTGCGAACGTATAACTTGTAGATGTGGTGCTGATCTTTGGTCAGTCCTATTCCTCATTTCATCTTTGCTCAATACGAGATACTGACGCAGCCAAGCTACAAATGTGGTGGACCATGGCTTCTCTGCCATCACAATGCGTTAGGGAACGTAACCGCAGAATGCCAAAGCGGAGCGCCTCCTGGAGACGGATTGGGCACACATGATGCAGATGAGCTTGCTGCTATCGTGGCTGCCATGACATTCGCTGAGAAAGAGCTGGAAGAATAGGTGTCGATGGCGAAGAGCACAAACATCCATCGATGAAACTGGCTAATGCATTGATTTTGAAGCGATATGCTTTGTTGTACTATGAACCATTATTTTGCTAGATTCCCATGCTGACGTGTGACTTCGACGACCCTTGATAACGAAGCAAATGCAATTAATCGTTTCAAAATTTAAGATTTCAATGCCGGTTATTCAGTCCTTCGTTTGATATGGTATATAGCCAAGCGGTGGTATACAGCAGGGATATCACGTTATATGTTACTTCAAACATCGCAGCGAGTCACCAGGCTAGTAGTCGTAAAAGCCCTTTCCGCTCTTCTTACCCAGCCAACCAGCATCAACCATCCTCTTGAGCAGCCCAGACGGTCTATACTTGCTGTCTCCAGTTTCCTGATGCAAGACATTCATAATAGCCAGGCAGGTGTCAAGACCAATAAAGTCAGCCAGGGTCAAAGGTCCCATGGGAACATTTGTTCCATTCTTCATGATGCTATCAATGTCCTCGCGGGCACCAACTCCAGTCTCCAGGCAGATGATAGCCTCGTTGATGTATGGCATGAGGATACGGTTAGCGAGGAAACCAGGGGAATCAGCCGAAACGGCTGCAACCTTGCCCATGCGCTGCACAAAGGCAATTGCAGTGTTCATGGTCTCCTTGGACGTCTGCAGACCAGCAATGATCTCAACACCCTTTTGAACAGGTACGGGGTTCATGAAATGAGTGGAGATCACACGGGAAGGAGCCTGGAGATCTGTCGGATTTGTTGTAGTGGCAGCAGCGATCTTAGTGATGGAGATAGACGAGGTGTTTGTCGCGAGGATGGCGTGCTTGGGTGCAATTTGAGCGAGCTTCGAAAAGATGGAGGTCTTGAGGTCGGGTATCTCGGGAACGGCCTCGATCACAAAATCCACGGACGAAAGGTCGTCCATGTTCTGACTGGGAGTGATGCGCGCACGAACGGCATCGGCAGCCTCCCGAGTGAGGCGCTCTTTGGAAACATCCTTTGCAAGGAGCTTGTCTGAGGCGGAACGGATTGATTGTTAATTGAAATATCCTGGGAATTACAGAAGTGTAGTGGACAATTGGACGGTATCCAGCATACCGGCAAACGTGAGACCCTTGTCCAAAGACGCCTGGGAATTGTCGATCAAGGTAACGCGAACTTGGGCCTTTGATGCAGCAACAAGAGCAATACCCAGACCCTACATACCACTTAGAATTTGACCTCAAGAAAAGTTACAGTATAGAAGCGTGCTCACCATTTGACCAGCCCCAATCACACCCAGTGATTTAACCTCGGCAGCATAGGCGGTGGTGGAAGTGCTAAAGGTACGAGAGGTAATTGACGAGCCTACGCGGGCCACACCCCGGACAGAAGCTGAGAACATGGCTAGAGAAGATGATAACTGCCTGCTAAGAAAAGAAAAAAAAAAGATTGAACACAGACGATGAGAGAAAAGCAAACGAAAACAGCCGAAGATCTATGGGATATTGGCCTGTCTTCCTCCATATACACCCGACTCATGTGATCCGACGTCATCGGCTATCTTCGGCCGTCGGTTAAATACCTTCTCCGGTAAGCCGAGGTTGGCCATTCTAATAAACGCGTGACGCGTGAGATAACGCGTTGTCATTGGCTGCTGCGATGGGCGCGAATTAAAAGGTGGGCTTTTCATCACTATCAATGTTTATGGTGATGCTATCAGTCTGCTAGACAACAGCATCGGCGGACGATCGGAATTGAAGCGGCGACTATGGATGAAGATGGTGCGCCATTGAGCGAGAGTGTCCAGGTCGTAGACCCTGATGTCCGCGCTCATGTTTATAGCCTTGTTACTGCAGTAAGTAGAGTCGATACCATCCTTCATCGGTAAGAAGTTGTGCTAATGTTTGCAGCTCGGAGGTTTCAATGGCGAGAACGTGGACCGCTACGTCCTGGGTGACGATGCACTGGCTTGTCTACGAGATATTAAGCGTTGGTTGAAATTATACGATGAAAAGAACAATCGCATGGATGTTGCGCGATGTTTGGGGGAAGCGAATCTTGTCAACGGCGACCTGCTGCCAATCTTGACTCTCTGGTCAACTAGTGGTCAAAAGAGCAAACACATGTCGAGGATTGCATTGGCGTGCCGTAAGTGAGCTGAATGGGTACGAAAAGGAGCACGATGATCCGTGGATCTGACAAAGGACAGTGGAATTGTTGGTGCCTCTGACATGGCCATTGGAGCTACACAGTGAAATGACAGTCAACCATCATCGACACATACCGTATTTGCAACAAGCCCAGGTTCTCTATAAACGTGGCATTCTCAGCCATAGTAGCGACAGCATTCTTCGAACCATCATCCGAATCGGCCTCCCCAGCATGGCAGTCCCTCGATCCGAACGAACGACTCGGGATGAAGGAATCCTGAAGCTTATGCTCTACTTCCTTCGAAATATCGCGGTGATTTCGCCAAATACTCGCCTCGCGGCGGAGGGTGATGAAGAGGAAACGTCAAGATCCGCGACCATTAATGCTTTCCAGGATCAAGATGCTTTCGCTCTTCTTCTGACCATGTGCTCCAATGTGGGAGATGATTTCAGCCTTCAAGATGTGGTCCTCCTCGAGATATTATTCCACATTGTCAAGGGAGTCAACGTGGAGAAACTCTTCATGAATGAGGCCCAACGAAAAGCAAAGCGCACAGACGAGCTCGGTGAACTTTTGCAGAAGGAATCATCTCTGCGGCGGGAATATGCAAAGAACGCACCGACCCGGCATGGCAGGTTTGGGACAATGATTTGGGTGAAACGCGATGACGCCAAGGTCTCTACCGTGTCCGGACAAGATGTGCTCAAAGATAGCCAGACAACCCTTCACAAGATGGATCAGAGCAAAAAGTGGAACAAGCCTCAGATGCGTCGAAGACAAACCGAGGTGACGGCGAACAATGACTTTAACACGCCCGTCCATCTCAACTCGACCGCGACAAAGAATCTGCGAATGTTCGTAGAAGAGTTTTTGGATTCCGGCTTCAACCCGCTTTTCACTCACGTCCGAAAAGCCATTGAACGCGAAGCTGATCGAGTCATGGAAATCAATACACGACAATTCTTTTATGCCGTTGCCTGGTTTCTTGAAGCCGAGCGTGTGCGGCGAGCACATCAACGTGAAAAACGATATCTGGGTGACAAGTCGTTGAAGGAGCTGGAACCTGATAGTTTTGCACTTGTTGCCAGTGTCCTCAACCAGGAAACATTTGTCTTTCTGAACCGCTCAATGCAGTACAGTTATGACAACAAAGATGTGGAAGACCTCAATGCGGAAATGCGCTGTTTCACGCAAATTCTGTTGACTGTACAAGAGATGGCTCAGTCACCACTTGAAGAAGATCAAGAGATTGCCGACAACATCCAGAATCGAGTCTTCTATGAAGAGACTACCCATGACCGCATCATCGCCATCATTCGTGGGTACAAAGACCAAGGATTTGGCTACCTGGATGCATGCACAGAGCTTGCTCATGTTTTCTTGAAGATGTTGGAGCGTTACTCCAAGGAGAACGTGGATATGCAGATCCGATCCCGTCGCCGCACAAAGCGTAAAGCCAAACAAGCTGAACAGGCCGATATCGAAGGCGATGGCGAGGAGCACGCATCTGAAGATGAAGACTTGATGGACGCCGAAAGAATTTCGAAGGAGCGCAAATTCGATTTCAGGCGCTTTGCTGCCAAGTTCTGCAACCAGAAGTGTGTTGACACGTTTATCGCTTTTACCAAGTACTATAAAGAGCTGAATGTGGACCAATTGAAACGAGCCCATCGCTATTTTTATAGGATAGCTTTCAAGCAAGAGATGAGCGTTCTGCTTTTCCGCCTTGACATCATCAACCTCTTCTATCGCATGATCAAAGGTCCGGGTGCCTTGGACTCAAACAAGTCGATCTTCAAGGAATGGGAGGAATTGGTCCGGCAAATTATTCGGCGCATGATCAAGAAAATTGATCAACGGCCGGCTTTGATCACAGAGCTCCTGTTCAGTAAGATCAACTCAACCGTTTTCTATCTGGAGTTTGGGCATGAGAAACAGACAATATCCGTCTCTAAAAGACCTCCGGCTGAGCTCGAAGTTGACCCGAGAGAAGCCAAGACAACCGACGAGAAAATAAAGATTGTTGTGCATGTCATGGTCAAGGATGAGCAGACTGACCTGGTCAAATGGGTCAGTGATGTCTTAAATTCGGCAGCCGATGAAAGAGAGTCCTGGGAAAGTCAGGAACAGCAATCAGAGGAACAGAAAGCTCCCAACCCAATGATTCGTACGTCTTTTGATCTTTCTGGCTGATCGTACGATGACTAACATGGAACAGCTGTCAAACCCAACAACGAGTCATGCCAGAAGGCCATGTTCTCCAACGCCAAACTACGCCTCCTCATGACCTTGGTTCGCTTCGAACGTCTAGGAATGGAGGATGTACCTGGAGCCTCATGGATCGTCCCTTCATCACTCACGTCTCAAGATCTTCGGCACACGAGATCCATCATTGAACAGTGTTTGACTGAGCCTGTCACGGAGAACTCTGACCGGGACCTGAGCCAGTTGATAAGGCGAAAATCAGGAAACAATACAAGACGAGACGGAGATGACCCAACGGCCGACGTAAATTTCGGATCCGATTCTGAGGGTGATGACAACATCCCAGATGGGCCGCTGTTCCCACCCAACCCACGATCAAGAGCTAACGCCCTCGAGCAATTGAAGAAACAGCGCAAAAAGAGACGCAAGGAAGTTGGAGAAGAAGAAGAGCCTGATGAACAAGACTTGGAGGAACGGCGTCGAGCACGCCTGGAAAATGCTTTAGCTCGACAAGCGAAGATCAAGAGCGATCTATATATTCACGCCAGTGATGAGGAAACAGATGAAGAAGCAGACCGTGAATTCTTTCGACTCGAGGAGCAGAGACGAAAAGAGCAGGCAGAAAGAATCAGGAAGGCTCTGCTTCACGGGGTCGACGAAGAGGTTAGTGAGAAACCACGGAAGAAAGGCAGTGGGCGCAAGCGGCAAAGCGATCAGCACACTGCCTCGACCGCAGATACTCAGAGCAAGCGACAGCGACGCCAGCAGCGGACTGAAGAGCTCGACGAAAATAACGATCTTGTTATGACCGGTACGGAGGCTCGATCGCCAGACTCTCCCGGACTAGGCTCGCCTTCTCTCCAAGGTGCTACCGGTGTTGAAGACACACCGGTTACCTCCGAAGAAGATGAACTCGATTTTGACGATGATTTAGCTTTCAGCCGAAATCGTGACAGAGACAAAGTTCCGAGTGCGGATGACGATGATAGCGAGACCGAGCCCCCTGGACCTGATGCCGGGCCCGATACTATAGATGAAGATGAGGATGAAGCACCTGTCGCTGCACCGCCTCGGCGAAGAGTGCGAGCTGGGTTTGTCATAGAAAGCGATTCAGAGTGAGACGTATACCTATCATGTTGTAATGATAATTCCATGCGGTGTTCGGGTTCGGTCTTGATGGGCATGGGAATGAATGTACATTTTCGCAAATATACCAAATCAGAAAAGCATTCATGTAGATGTGCATCCACTAAGTTAACAGACTCAAGGTGCTCATATTACCACTACCTATCGAGTTTTTCCAGCAATCGACAGCAATCGACAAAGCACCACCATCAACCTCTAAACAAATGAAGTGATATTATCTCACGTTGCGCCATTCCGTATCTCGATGAACTATGGAGCTGCGGCACTTTCAAGCCCTAAGGTAGTCTACGAGGAGTATAATCTTTTGACAACAATCAGAGCTCAATCATAATCGAATAAGCCTCTTCAATTCAAATGATCGATATTTGGTCAATAGAATCTATCTCCTGATAGTAGCGAGTAGCCTTACGAGACGGCAGCACGAGCTTTGTCGCGATGAGTCACAGATCCACGGACGAAGCGGGTATGAGACCTTAAAATCCCAATACTTCTACTCACTTTGTGTCTCAAAGAAGCTGCAAATCAAGATTCCTCCAGCAGCTCGAACTTTATCGGACTTCAAACAAGCCAACTGCCACTCCATCATGACTGAACAAGTCCGATTCGTCACTTTGGACGTTTTCACGTCACAGCCGTATGCCGGCAATCCGCTCGCTGTGGTCTTTCTTCCAGACTCAAACAAGCCGAGTCTGACACAAGAGCAGAAGCAGTCAATTGCCCGCGAGTTCAACTTGTCAGAGACTATCTTTGTCCATGCCGACAAAGGGGAGAAACGCACCATCGACATCTTCACCACGGACTGCGAACTTCCATTCGCAGGCCATCCCACCATAGGAGCTGCCTCCTGGTTTCTATATCTTTCTCAGGACGAAGGCGACAAGGGAGCCGTCAAGACCCTGGCCACCAAGTCGGGGGATATCCCCATCTCGCTGCAACCGGGACAGCCGTCGCCAGCAGTAACCGCTAAAATCGCACATAATACGCGGCTGCACCGGTCCAGATTCCCGCTCCAGCAACTGATCCGACTGCATCCTTTCTTGTCTCGCTTTTTCGGTATAACCGGTCAAGTGGAGCCAGATTTCCCCGTCTTCTCTATCGTCAATGGAATGAACCAGGTCCATGTCGAGCTGCCCTCCCTCGAGGCTCTCGCTGCCGTCACTACGGCCACGGGAGGTGAGGTTATCTCTGCGGGCTGTGGCTATCTGGATGAAGGTTGGGACGCAGGTTTCTGTGTGATGTACTTCTACGTCCGCAATGTCAAGGACCCACAGACAGGTGCAAATACCATTCGGACCAGGGCGATTCTCGGAAACCTGGAGGATCCAGCAACAGGAAGTGCGGCCAGCGGTCTGGCGGCTTATCTGTCTCTGATGGAGGGAAAACCTGGTCAGTATAAGTATAACATTGTGCAAGGAGTGGAGATTGGTAGACGCAGTGAGATCGGGGTAGAGGTCGTGGTCAACCAGGATAAGAAGATCGACACTGTTGAGCTTCAGGGAGGCGCTGTCAAGGTATCCGAAGGATGCATTCTACTTCCTCCGAAATGAGTCAATGACTGATTAGACGCGAACGGGTTCACTCCTGGGCTGCAATATGACGAGATGACAATGCATGGTTCGTCCGAGCTGCGACGAGATCTTCGAGTATTCTGTATGATGCTTCTGATTGTGAGAGTTAGTGAATGAGAATTAGCCCACCTGAAGGCCATACTACTATGAGACTGGTGTCAGGTAAACTTGAGGCAATTCACTACATCTGCTCTCTCTCAACGGATATCTCCGGTAACCATTCACTGTCACCCTTAAGGTAAATAAACATAAATACTACTGTTCAGTCTGTTCTTTCTCTCTATCTGATTCTTACCATCTACACCTCTCTGATGCAGCACCTATTGCTATCTTCTAAACATACTGTCTTCCCTGTCTAGATGTACTTCTGAACTCATTTTGTCTATCCTCACTCTTCTCATCTTGCCTGCGTCGAATCCAACCATGACAGAGAAGCAAAGCCGTAGGGCTTCTCTGTTGGGATCCCTTCAAGTCCTTCGAAGCAAGACTCGCGGTGGAAAGCACGCTTATCAGCCACTGGGAAGCGAGAGCGTCAGCGGTCCAAAGGACAATGGCAGAGGTGGACGCGTCTTCTCGCTTGGCTCATTCATTCCTATCAAGAAAGAAAGCTCAATCCTGACCTCGCTCAGAGGGAAGAGTCACACCTCTCAGATACACGAAGCATGGAATTCTCAGCGTCAAGTCTCAATGCCTCTACCTATTAAGTCCTCCTCATTTGGCTCTGAAGATTCGAACGAACCAACAGCCACCAATGGAAAGACTTACAGAAAGATCAAGATATCGATCCGCCGTTTGACAGCAAGAGCCAGTCCGTTTTCCTCTCCACTGAGCAGTCAGACGTCTTCTAGATCCACCAGTTTCACTGGCTCAACTTTGACCTCATCGTCCGAACACAAGTATTCGAAGATTCCGGCGCCCACTGAACCTCCAGCCAATGGTATTTACTCTCACGAAGTGTTTCAGAAAGAAGGAAAACGGAGCGTTCTGTCATCACTGAGCAGGCGTTACATCAATCTCAGACGAAACGTGAGCAAGGATGAAAACAAGTCCATCTCGAACGTTGGAAAAAAGCACGCAGAAGATGAAGAGTTTGATATTCCTCCTCCTCGGCTGGTCGAAATAGCTCAAAGTGTTCGATATGTTCGACCTACCGAACCTGTTCGAGTTGTCCAAATCGGTAAACCTGTCCAGGCAGTGCAAGTTACCCAACCTACTCTACGTATTCAGCCTGCTGTGCCTGTTGAGCTTGCCAAATCTGCCGAGATTGTCCGACCTGCTGCTGAAACAGTTCTAGTCTGTAAAAAATGTCTGGGACAGAAATCCAAGCAAACCGAGACCGTCAAGCAGCACGCTGAGATCGCCCTGGACTCGTCATCGAAGAAATTTCGCTCATCAATCCCCCGAAAGACTTCCTCTTCAGCTTCCCAGCCTGCATTGATTCGATTGACTCCTCCACGCGGTTCTATACCTGTTCCTGCTAAGCTCAGATCTCCTGCAAAGCCATGCGCTCCTGCCTTTCAAGATGGAAGAAAGGCGTCAGAAGAGCAAGGAACAAACAAGCATACAAGAGGCAGCACCATCCCTGTTCCAAACAATGACGCTGGCCTGAAAGTCAAGAAAGTACGATTCAGCGAGCCTCTTCCACTCAGACAGCAGACCTTCACCCACCGTCAGTTGTCCGACAACCAGCCCGCCTCCATATACAAGATGACGAATCGCATCCCAAGAAGCACGAGCAATATGCAGCCGAAGATACTACGGATGAGCAGAGGATTCGCCGACCTGAAGGCTTTTCAGATTGAAGAAGAGGTCATTGCACAGCTAGCATCCGATGACGACCAAGAGCAGAGCGTTTCCATCTCAAGCCAACAGTCCGAGCCAACGGCAAAGATGCCGACGACCAGAAACAAAGATCGCACTCAGAGAATGGTACTGCCCAACGATGATGATCACACCAGCAGAATCCCACGCAACAAGCAGAGAACGCTAACCACGACTACTCCTGCTGGCTTTCAGGTATCCGAAGCACAACCCCGTCAGTATTGGCTTGGCCGTTTCATGACCCTCACCAACGCGTTCCACTACGAGGATTCTTTCAATGAGCCCGATATCGCCACTGGATTTGGCATGCTGTCGAGCTACTCCCGGCCTTTAGCTCAACCCGATGCGAATCTTGCGAACTATCGTGTCAAGCGCGCCTTCATGGTTCTTGAGAATGTTTGCGTGACTGAGGAGGCGACTGCTAGTCTGAGAGAGTTCAGAGACGAGTACGTTGCTATTCATGGAGATCGTTGGATGTTGTGATGAGGCTGTTTTGTGAAAGTTTACTGTTGATGAAAGATCGTTTGGGTGTATTCACCATGTGGCGTTTCATTGGATTATGGGTATCTGGGCCATATCAATGTGTCGGTTGGGAGTTTGGGTCATGAAGGCGTCGGGATACACTAGTCATATGTCTATCTGCTGGGCAAGGCAATCGCAGGAGTCATCGGTTTGAAGTGTGTGGGTTGCAAATTGCTGTATCTAGAATGACACCGGAGTTTGATATTTACATCTGTTTCTAACAAGCCATTGCAAGTAGCCTGTCTGATGCGTAGAATTTATTATAATCCTGACTGAGGAGCTCAGAGACCACAGACTCTTTAGCATATTCGCCGTATTTAAGAGCAGAACGTCCCAACGCCATACCATGCTTGTCAAAAATTGCATCATCGAACTAATTTTAGTCTTGTGGGAAATATCGGCTACGCCGGTTCCCAGTCTGCAATTCAGTTACTTCCTCCTGCTCTTCAAGAAAGCAGCAACTTGGTGATGTCGAGTGACAAAGAACATCCGCTTCCGATCAGATTTCCAGACCAGAACGCCGATCTCCTCGGCATATCGACACGGAGCCTCGTACTCGGCCAGACTATTGAAGTCCCTGAACAAAAACCCATGCGTCGCTTTGACGCGATCTCTCTCGAGCTGCCAAAGACGAATCTGATCCACGACGGTAGGCGGTAGGACGGATGCCGGCATTCCGGCTTGATTAGAGGTAGACCTGGACGCATTGTGCTTGCGCATTTGTGGGTGTGCGTGTGTCGATAGGTAAGAGATGATTTGATCGGCGGTGATGCCCATCTCGACTGCACGCCGGACGGACTGGCGGGTGATTTTGCCTGTGATCAAATTCGGGAAGCGGTATTTCAACGTGGTGAAAAGTGCAATGAGAGAAATCTGGAGCGGTGAGGAGGTATATGCGTAGAGCCGGTAATTCGTTTCGATGATGATGAACCCGGAACCGGCTTTGCTCGAGGCTGTGCCCGTAGGTCCGGAAAGGGAGCCAGAGATAGGATTGCTCAGAGCGCTGGAGTCGGAGGTCAAGGTGGTTGCGAGGCGCGTCGGGTAGAAATGATTGGCATCCGGGGTTTCTTGGTAGACGATACCAAAGTCGGCCAAGTCGGTCAGAGTGCGCAATTGGTTGGATGTCAACTGCTTCTTCTCATACGATTTTCCCAGTTCCAAACTGCTCAAGAAAAACACAAAGGAAAGAACCTCGACGCTGTCCATACCGATGGCCGCTGCGCTCTCAACATAAAGAATCAGGATATGCCACACTTGAGTGCCAACGTCCTGTAGAACGAAAGCGAATCCGTCCTGAGTAATTTCTACTCGACGATCCCTGATCTCGACGAGGTGGCCGGCTTGCAAGAGCTCCTTCACGCCTTTGCTCAAATTGACGTCGCGTTGCATTCCCAGTCCACTCGTCCCCACCATGTACCCCAGAACTCCTTCCCACTGCCGTCTAGCATACTCGTCCAGATCCGCGATGGAGACAGCTTCCTCGTCAGATATCCGCGATAAAACACCGAATGATTGAGTTTGCTCAGCACCGGTGAGAGCCTGCCGAAGAGAGGATGCAAAAGGATCGGTGACGATGTATGCTTTTACGTTATCCGACGTCGTAGTGTTTGTCATGATATGCAACCTGCCCAGCGTTGAAAGCGCATCATCTCGCTCTCTTCTGTGAGTCAGCGACTATATTTCCCAATATTTTCACATTGAGAAAGTGGCAATACTCACTTCAAGCTGTCTGGTTTGACCCAGGCCTCCAAATCCGCCGCTGGAAGTGGGTCCTTAACGTAGAGAAGCGCCATCACAAAACATTTTGCTGTGGTCTATCAGTCCAAAAGGAGCTCTCTGTACGATGGCAACGCAAGCACGTACCCAGATCAGGCAGCATGCGCCTGAAAATGGCGAGAGCAGTGGAGGGCTGCTGGTAGAGCTTGTTGAAGACGGTCCCAGGCAAGCTCTCCAGGTAATCGAAGGGACGGGGTGGTGCCGCAGCCATCTTGCCTGCAGGACCAGAAATAGTTCGTTATCTCTGCAGCATCATCAAGCGCTGACACTGAAAAGCCTCGACGATGAAGGGTGATGATAACTAGGTAGTGGTGAATCTGTGTCCGGTGGAGAAGTTGCAATAGATATTGTCCGGTGACCATAGCGGCCACAAAGCGCAGTCGGCGATGATCTCACTGTTTAGCTTCCTCCGTAGACTCTCCCACCTAAGTATGCCGATACGTTCTTCATAGTCCATTTGCTTCCCCGTTTCCTATTCCTCACATCTTCAATTATAATTTTCGCACTGATTGAATATGACAGCTTTGCGATTTGTCAGATCTGTAAGTATCACATTCCATTTATTTCTTAATGATACTTCCATAGTGACCATTTTGTACAGGTCTGGGAGTCCTTTCGGGCTACCTCAGGGTTAGAGCCTCGGTAAGTACTGACAGAGGGCTCATATAAACACTCGAGCAAGACAGTCGCTGATGATATCTCTTGAGGTCACAGCCTGCTTGATAATGTAAGATTTTGCTATTGCACCTCATCGAAAATTGCGATTGTTACGCCTGGGATCCCACTGGCGATCAGCATCGGACAAGCGCATCGGGATATACTAATAACCGCCTTCGCAGCTTCGTGTAACTGCTGCACGACCTGGAACTGTCAACTTTGAGCTTGATATCCAGAAAGAGCACACGGTAAGTCCCCTACTTGCATCTTACTCTTCACCATACATTAACAATGGCACTAGAATAGACTCAGCATCCTTCATGGAGGGACAATCGCCAGCATGGGTACTGTATACTGATGAGATTCGTCGCCCTCTTTACCATCCCATTGACTATTGAGTCTAGTGGACCTTGGCGGCTCCCTAGCCGTAGCCTCTCGAGGTTTGTTCGCGACTGGTGTCTCGACAGATCTTAATGGTATGCCAGACCATATGCACCGGATGAGTCAAGGTTGATACTATACTGATACGAGCTTCTATCACAAGTAACATACCTGAGTTCTGGAGGTAAAGTTGGAGACAGGATCCAAGCAGTACGTTTTTCGAGCTTCATTTAGGTAGAGCTCTTTATAAGATTACTGACTTGCATGCAGGAAGTCACTTGCGATAAGTGTAAGTCCTATTAGTGGTCAGAGGACGAGCCCTCGCAGGCCCATGTCATCCTAGACCATGCGAATTTTGGTCCATCGATATGCCTAACCAAGTCGACAGTCGGGAAAACTCTAGCATACACAAACATCAAGTTCATGAACTCCAAAGGCGAGGTCTTCGCAAGAGGCAGTCATACAAAGTACGTCTTCACGCTTCACCGATCAGATCCTTCGAATAGCTGATAGCTTTGACCGGCAGGTACGTTGCTCTCGCCTGGAAGGACCCCCAAAACATTGTTGAGGAACTCGGTGGACGCAAGGAATCGTAGAAAAATCGGCATATCTTGCCGGCTTGCACTCTTAGAGTTGGTGGATTTTCCATCACGGCTGAGACAGTCCTTCCGGAGGCGCATATATACATCTGGTTCCCATCCTAGAGAATCTGAGAAGTCTCTATAGATCGAAGCAACTTAAGAATGCCGTTGTACATAGAAAGAATGAACCTTTTGCGCATCTCTTATGGCCTCAAAATTACTGACCGCGCTTCGGAATATATTCACCTGGTTGGTTGATGGACGGGGGATAGGAGGCGCGAGGATACAGCGGCCAAGGCACATCACACATAAGTACACTTGAAACACAATGGAAAAGGCGGCCCCTTAAGAGATCCCAGTCATGCATCCTCCTATTTTTCCACCCCATGTCTTCAGGCACTGGGGTTTAAGTCAAACGCAAACCACAAAGACATAGCCTATTATACCGGATCAGGTCCCGAATATACACAAGAACTCCGAACGCAACCCTACAGACAGACTACACCATTAGAAGAAACGATGATGTCAAGCTGTTGGCATCAATTGACTCCTACGCTGCTATTCAAGCATGCTCATGCAATGGGTCCTCTTCAGGCTCATCGCCCGCCCCAAGCATGACTTCATCCTCATCCAACAGCTCGTCTTCCCCATCAGGCATTACATCGTCTACCACGATATCCTGGTCACCCATGGCCTTAACCTTGGCCTGAGTCATCTCAAACACATATTGCCCGAGATGTTCGACTCCCTCCATAGGCGTACCCTGCACCTCGTCGTCCAGCGATCGTGTTGTTGGGAACATTTCGCCCGTGGCCAACATGAGTCTGTCAGGGCGCTGGAGGAGAAGGTCAAAGGCCGGCTTGAGTTCATAGCATGACTCGAACACCTCGCGACGACCGAGGATATAGAGACCCAGACGGGAACGGGAAAGAGCAACCGTAAGGCGGCGAACGTCACGAAGATAGCCCACCGTGCGGGTTCGCGTAAGGGAAAGAATAACGTCTGTGCAGATCCCAGGTCAGCATACCATCCACTTATCGCGAGAGATGATTCAACTTACAGTCGTTTTGTTCACCCTGGTACTTATCCACAGTTGTCACGATCTTGGGCATGCCAAACAGTGCATTTTTAGCACATCGATGGGCAAGCACGTCTTTGATCAGGGCCGTTTGGCCTGCGTAGGTAGCAAGAATGGATATCTTTGATGCTGGATACCCGAGGAGTCGCATGTACTGATAAATGGCGACAGCGTACTCGGCTTCTCCCAGGTTCTGAATGAAGTGAGGGGTGGGCTCCCTTTCTCCGCTCCCTTGATAATCTGGGACGTTGATGAACTGATAGTCGTACTGAAAGCCAGCATTCGCCTGCTTGTATTCTTGAGCCGTGTGGACAATCGGCAAATCTCCAAGTTGCTTATAACGCCACCGGAAGAGATCTGCTATGCTAGGTCTTGCTCGGCCTTGCTGATCAAGATTAATCACAGGAACACCGAGTCTTACCAAGCGAAGGAAAAGACTCTGCTCGAAATGGGCGTACTGGCGGAAAGCAAGATTCTGAATAATCGGAGAGTTTTGAAGGTGATCGCCGCAAAGAACCACGCGTTTCAGAGGGAGCTCGCCATTCTTCATGCGTTGTAAGGCGGAGGGAATAAAACTTTCAATCTCAGTAATCTGCGCCGCCTCTTCCATCACGACATTGTCATATTGAAAGCCGAGGTCGGCGATTTCCTGGCGACGCATTGCCGCATGTGTAGATGTCATAGCAATGATTCTTGCTTCCTTCACAAGAAGATAGTTTGCCCTGTCGCGGGATTGCCTCAAAATCTCGAATGGGCGAATATCCTCCAATTCAGAGAAGATCCTGTCGATATGCCGTTGACAGCCCTCCGCCACATCAAGCAATGTCTCCTTCGAAGCGGCCGGATCCAGCACAGGTTGTGGTGCATTCGAGAAATACGCATGAAATGGGAAAGATGCAATAATGTCCTCAGTCGTTGTACCTTCGGCACGAGCATGGTCGAAGAATTTCGCCCACGCTGGCTGAATGTAGACTGTATTGAAATATCCAGCCGTCTCGCAGGAACTACCGTGTGCGCCTTCTGCACCAATCGACGCCGCTAAGCGTGTCACTTCAGCGAGGAAGTAATTGCGGTTTTCAAGGAATGACTCGACACGGCCGTATTTGCTGTAACTAGTTTCGGTTTCGAGTTCCTCTTCACCATGGCCGAGTCGAAGAAGATGACGCTCATCGATGTCCAGGGCCACAATCTTCTGGAACAATTGATTAAGGGCTTGGTTACTGTGCGCGATCAGAAGCGTACGCTCGTTCGGGAAGTCGTGGTAAATATTATTGATGATTTGAGTTGCAACATCCGTTTTACCAGTTCCAGGAGGGCCAACGATCACAGTCAGTCCGGGCTGCGTGCCGGATGCGATAGCTTCAACCTGAGCTGGGGTGAAACGAACGGCGTTGAGCTTGGGAGCATCGACTGGATAGGGACCTGGGTTCGGCTGTTTGTATGTGGACACGCGGATCACTCCTGCACTTGTTTTTTCCTTTTCGACCGGATCCCTCCGCCGCTTCTTCGATGATGTTGTTGAAGGGGCCTTGGAAGAATTTTCAACATATTCAAGTACGTATGGGGGGCCGAAACTCGAAGCCTCGTTGCCCGAGGGTTCAATGGTGGATCCCGGGAAACTCTCCACCAGGTGCTGCCAGTCCAAGAAAGTATCTCGGAAATCAACCGAGCTCAGTCGGTTTGGCATTTCAGTATACCTGGCACTTGCAGGGTCTCCGTATCCTAGAAAGATATCCTGAATCCAAGAGGGAAGGGCAACATCAGAGACGATGAGTCTCTGCATGTTCTCGAGTATCGACCTGAAATTGTTCTCCCGCCCTTTCCGTCTCGCAATCACGTTCATCAAGGGATAAATGTCCTGCTTCCCTTGTAAGGTGCTATCCTTATCAGCCTTGAAAGCGGATGGATCCAGATTGAGGAGCAATCTACGGAGGCGAGGTCGAGATTGATATCCATTCGTATGGCCCGCAACTGGTTCACGAAGTGGGCGACCCTGTTCATCAAGAACCTGAACCACTGTTGCAGTCCTGAGATGTATGAGACTCGGAGTCTCTACTGAGCTGTCCCGGACAATGGATTTGTTCGCGGTACCGGGTTGGACAGCTAGAAGGAAGACCACGTCATCTGGACGAAGTGAGTCCCATTCCTTTCGAATGTGATCTGCTAACCTGCCAACTTCAATTGCAATCTCAGCCCTTACAAAAGCTGGGTTTGAAGAGCCTACTTTAGGAGGCGCAACCTCGATTATGGCTGGTTTCGAGATGGGAATGGCCATTCGCGAGAAACCATCGAAAGTCAGCGTTTTGCCATCGCGGCTTGATCGAGGCTGCATCCGCTTGATAATTGCTTCCATATCCTTACGGATCTGGAAGAAAGCTTCTGAACGATACAGTAGGAACGACCGCCAAAGAAAGTCGCCAAGGCTCAAATATTGAAGATTCAGTTTCGGAATGGCAAGCGGCCGAGATCCGTCATAGGTTTCGTTTCGCAACAATGAAGGGTCATAGAGATCTTTCTCTGTGGGCACAATGCTGAGCTGAGATGCAGTCTCTTGAAACGGTACCCTGCGCTCGTAGAATGACAAAAGTATTTCGAGATAGAGATGTCGAGTGGGCGTCACCTGGGATTGTTTGGGATAATCTGTCCGGAAACCCAGGTGCGCACAGAGACTTTCAAGCTCGGAATCGTCCAGGGCGCTCAATTGTCCATCCAGTTCCGAGCGTTGCTCGATTGAGCCGTAGTTTGACAGAGCAAGGATCATCAACTTATCCTTGAAGTGCTTCATGGCGGTCCTCTGCAAATGTGCCAGCTCTCGGGAATGGCTCTCATAGACTGCCTGGGGGTCAAGAGGTTCGCCGGTATAGTCATCGATTGCAAATCCAGAAAAATGTTTCAGAAGCTCAAAAAAGTCGCGGAAGAGAGCATTTTCAGGCGAACGGTACATTCGCGAAAGCCGTATAACTGGGAGTAAGTTGAGATCCTTCAACAAGGAATTGACGTAGCGCCTTGTGGGAAGCTGACTCTCCAAGTCCACCAGGAATTCCAAAAATCTCTCACAATAGCGTAGATTATCGGACAATTCTTGCTCGGGCCCATTCAATCGCCGCAAAAAGTCCAGAAGCATAGTGTAGAGCCACGATCGCTCGAATCGCATCTTGGCTTTTGCCGCCTCATCTCCAGCTTCATACCGCTTCCCAGCTGCTCTCCAGGCTTTCTTTAAGGATGGTGCCTTAGCAAGAATCCGATCCCTAGCTTCTTCGCTCGAGAGATTGTGCCAGATGGAAATCGAGACGAGAGGGGCGCACTCCTTTCGGATGAGTACGTTCTCCAGAGATTGAAAAGCACTGATGATGAAAGACAATATGGATTGGCGGGAGAAGGTAGGCAGAGAATTGTCGACGCTCATAGAGAGGATCCGATGGAAAAGGTTGGAGAAGTCGTCGGGTCGGTCAGAAAAAGTTTCTAAGGTCCATTAGCTTTTCAACAGGTATTACCGGCCTGAAAGTACGGGAACGCACCCCATATTGGTAAATGATCTCGCTGCTTAATGCTAACAATCAGCGCAATTAGTAGCACATGGTGATTGGACGCATCTTCCGAATATGTCGGCCAAAGATATCTATAGGCAATTAGCTTCATGGGACTAAAGAGCGTCAATCACAGTCGCGGTGCGCACTTCTCCAGGACATTCAAATTCTCCAGCGTCAAAAGCGAACGAAGACTGAAGTTTTCAGCTTCTAAGGGTTCCCATAAATCCTTCTTAATAACATCCTGCTTGGCTTTGCGGACCTTAGAGGTCCCGAGCCAGTGGGTTTTGGCCAGCTGGACCCATGAGCTATCCTCACGGAAATCCTCAACAGTTGGCCTGGAATCGAGGCCGTGCGCCATGACCTGACGTGTTTGTAGGCCCATTCCCGATGTTGAGGGCTGATTTAGAAGTACTGCAGGCGCGGGTCCGATTTATTTGCGCAAGTGGTCCGTCGCGGGCGGAAAGGGAAAGCTGTTGGCGCGCGTTTAAGCCAAGATGACTTCTTGGCGGCTAGAACCCGCCCGCAGAGCCGCCATTTATCATCCAAAGCCCGCGCCAGACTTGCAACCACCCTTCATCTTTTATGTCAAGCTTGCGCTTGGTGAGTCTGTGAGGATGTCGGTCGCTGAATTTGATGTGATGCATGTCTACAGAAGATTGGTCGATGATCTCCTGAACCGTGCAGAACAGATCAAAGAAGATGCGCAGATAGAACCCCCTTTAACAGAAGCTCATTTGGGCGAATCGATATGGGCGATCCAAGGGGAAGAAAAGCAGTTGGTAGAACAGCTGAGCCAGCAGACACGATTTGCGGCAGTTGAACTTGCGTTCAGGGAAAAGTTCTACCGTCTCCTGGTATGACTCCCATTCAAAGGCTTAACTATGAAGCATGAGTGTGATGAGAAGCTAACGCTGCGCTATCTGTAGGCGAACACCACAATTGATGAGCCCTCATTTATTCGCATGTGGAATCTGCTTGACATAATCTCCATTTTTTCTGATAATGGTTGGCCCGGTCGTCATTAGTCTTGTGAACGCACAGCTAGCTGACCGTGCACAGAACAATGCGAGCCCGGTTTGATATTTTGGTTGATCGAGGAATTGCTCGATAGCCAGACCATTGATGGTTGTCGCAAGGTCTTTGATTATTTGGAGTCTCGCCGAGAACGGAATACAAAGGTTGATAATTTCTTTTGTCAATTCAACTCTCGCAGTACATCCGCTGATACCTTTTCAGAAACACTTCAAGCAAAAGAGCTTGATTATCCTCAGATCCTGCAATGAGCTACTCCGGAGGCTGTCCCGGGCAGAGGACACGGTATTTTGTGGCCGTGTCTTCATATTTCTGTTTCAGAGTTTCCCTCTTGGAGATAAAAGTGCTGTCAATCTTCGCGGCGAATATCACACCGAAAATGTTACCACCTTTGACGAGATTACCGAATCAGGAGCAAAGGAGAGCGATGATATGGATGTGGAAATGTCCGACGCAAAAGAACCACCAACGGCAACTGAAGCCCAGGGAGCTGATCATGATGGCCAACCACTGCCTTCAGCCAGCGATTCTCAGACGCTTGTACAAGAACAAGCCAAAGTACCGAAAGTTGTTGTCTCGAAAAGTCAAGACAAGGATACGGAGAAGGCAGTTGATTTGGACGCTCTGTACCCCGTTTTCTGGGGGCTGCAGGCATACTTCTCTGCCCCGACAAAAGTGTTTGACTCTCAGCATTTCTCATCCTTCAAGTCTGGCTTGGAGAGCACATTGACTGCGTTCAAGAGTATCAGAACAGACATTGAGAATCAAAGCGCCAGTAAGACAGCCGAGGAAATCCGGAAATCTACAAAGCGGAAACGAAGCGCGGATGCTCAAGAGATCGCGAGCAGTTTCAACCCTAAGTATTTGACAAGCAGGGACTTGTTTGATCTCGAAGTATGTACTGAAAAGGTCCGGAGTCTGATCATTACATGCTAACAATCAGTTGCAGGTCAACGACACAGCTTTCAGAAGACACGTCCTTGTACAGGCTTTGATTCTCCTGGATTTTATGCTTTCTCTTACACCGAAAGCCAAGGCAAAACTTGCTGATTTGACGAACAAATCGGTACTTTACGGTTTTGTACTGAATGAAGAAGATGTAAGCTGCTCGACATCCCCTCTGCTTTTCACATTTTCCCCGCGTCTTCCCACTCGCTCCGAAGACAAATTAACGGCTGCAGGCCAAGTGGGCAACCAAGATGAGAAAAGCTATCGAGGAATATCTACAAGAAGGCACTGGAGGTAAATTCTATTATCGCATGGTTGACACGGTTCTATCGAGGGATAAGAACTGGGTCCGTTGGAAAGCCGAGGGCTGTCCGCTTATCGAAAGGCCTGCCGTCTCAGTCGAAGAGTATCTCGGTGCTCGCGAGAATGCGACAAAGACATACGCAAATAAGCGCCTTCGTCCCTCGCCTATGGGCGCCCTGAATCTGAACTTTCTGCCCGAGGGAGAATCACTAGCAAGCGTCGAGAAGCTGAAGGAACCGGAGAGGTTTGTATCTTGTTGCCCCTGAATTTGATCACCATGTGGCTGACATTTATCAAGATATTCTGTTCCCTCCGCCGACTCGTTCATGATGGGCATCATGGATGATGAATTAGACATTGATACTGCTCATACGAAAGAAGACAAGGAAAGCGCGATTCGGGCGAAAGCGAGTAAAACCTGGCGCATTCTACGTCTTTCCGCTAAGGGCAAACTCGCGGCCTTTGACAAAATTGATGACGGCAAGAATTTGAAGGCTCTGTTTGAAGCCCCTCAACCTCCTGAGGGCACCACTCCTCCGGCTCATGAACCGGCTTCCCAGGCTTCGGAGTCCACAACTAAGGCATCCAACGATGCAGAACTCGAAACCGCAGCGTCGGGACAAGAAGAACAGCCAATCGAAAAGGTTTCCGCGATAATTTCCGAACAGACACCTGGCGATCTGAATGATGGCGATCAAGAAGCAGTTCCCGCGGCTCCCCAGGCGACCTGATGAAAGAAAGACATGCGACTTTCAAGTATCCTGGCGCTGAGATGAACTCTTGCACTTGGCCATCTTAGAGTCCAAATTTCGATGACTGTTTGGAGCTTGTTCTGCTACGACTCCATCAATCAACAAGGCGCCAATGAACTTGACACGAGTATTTTGCCAGCATCAGCGTCGCAATGCTACGTTGAGCGTCTTTACAGAGTACAGAAGATCTCAGGAAGATTTTGGACCGAGCTGTTAGCAATCTTCGTTTGAGAATGGACACGGTGTCTAATGCAAGATACGGTCTTCAAAACGAAGACAGCAAGGATGCCATCAGTCGCCGCAATTGGCCAATGGCCTATTTGATTGCTCATGAACTCGCCTCGTAAGTCAGGGGTCGCTGTCGGGTTGGGCTGTCGATATGCCGAAACGATATCTTCCCTACGTTCTCGAGTTCCTTGTGCCTGCCACGCAGCAGCAGACACTATCAGGGGAAAAGGGGCAAAATGGGGAGCAAATGAGAAAAGGAAAAACAAGGTAAAACGAAAACCATGAGGAGGAATGACGATAACAGCAATGCAATAATACTGCTTGGGTATCTTGGAACAGGCTGCAGAAGCTCTGACATCTTAGGCATCTTTTTTTTTTTTCACTTTTTTCTCTCTCTCTCAGTTCTCAAAGTGTGGATTAGTCTAGAAGGCTAGAAGCCAAAGAGGGCCAGTGCATCGGCCACCGGAAATTGAAGGCGTTCGGGCATCCACAAGGCCCACAGCCAGCCAGCCGGAGAATTTCTCGAGGTTTAAGGTGTGGGAGCGAAAACTGCAGGTGGACGCATCTGGAATTCTGGACACAGACCAGCTGAAGCAAGTTAGCAACGGAGCAACTGAGCATCTTTTGCTCTGGCCATCCAACACGAATAAGCTACGGGCGTGGGCCCGAGTCCTTAAGGGGATCAGCAACTCTAATCGGTAAAAAATCACAACCGATTGATGAAGAGAGTTCCTGCATTGGCAATATTATTATGTTCATTATTCACTCTTCTTTTTGGTGTCCCATAACCCACGAATAATAATCACCATCGTAATGGTTATCAGCTATGATACAGCGGGCATCATGGAAGTTTCTTCCGTGTATCCTGCCGATTCTTCCTTCTAGCTTAGTACCAAGGTGGAATTGGCGAGAAGAGTTCTTTCTGTGAGTGTTTTCTTTTGATTTCATTCTAGCTTTGTCTTCCCAGAGCCCAGACTCAATGACATCGCCTCCGGGGCCCCCTATTAAGCCGATGATGGTGTTTGTGGGAAATTACAGTGGTGCGTTTGGGGTGCTGTGTTTCAGGCAGATGATAACCAAGCAGCCGCAACAACCTCAGTTCCCATGATGGCTAACTACATGAATATGATCTGTACTTTGGAACATTCGGCAACGACTCCTTGGAGAAAAGATACTTGCGATCAGGGGGAAAACGGAAAAGGAGTACTCCATATGGATAGTGTCAAAAGTCCCGAAAGTGCCGGTACAATTCGGCGCAAGCATCTGTCGACTGTTGCCCTGGACATCTCATTGTAATTGTACCTTATCTCTTCAAGACGTAGTAACCAGCTAAGTACTACTTACAAGCTAGCCACAACCGCTTTACCAAGGATTCGCCGTCAAATATTGACAATAATGAATAATAATATCTACGAAATATGCGGTGCCTGGCATCGACAATCCAAGCGGCAGAATCCAGAATCCAGGTACAGTACAGTACGTCCATAGAACCTCGGCAGTGTAACCGAGGCCAATGATCATTCTGATCTCCAAATCACTGAATAACTAGGTACCATTGGATGAGGAATCTTATTACTCGATCCCTGGAAATATTACGTCCATAGGGAGCGAGGCACTAGAAATCCAACTTAGGCGCATGGCAGACCATCGATGATGTCCTTGCCAGGCCGTTAAAACGATGTTTCATCGTGGCCAACGACTCGCACGGACCAGCCGGGCTGGCTAAGGATGCAAGATGCATTGACTTTTGATATGATCCAACCATTCAAGTATTTCCAATATTGGAGAGGTGCTTAGCTGGCAGGAAATTCTGTCTCCTTTTCTTGGTTTTTGCAAGCAGATCTAGAAAAACACTTAGCTAGGTAAGGTACTCATGGCTCTGCTGTGGATGTATGATGACAGCATCTCCTCCTTAATCTTACTGGCTTGCGTAATATGAGCTTCGATACCCACTGTGATGGATTCATTTCCATTTTCTTCGATATATCTTGATTTGGACAAGGCGGATAAAAATGAAGGGATTGTTAGCAGGCTTGGCATCCTGAGATTTATGACGCTTCGTTGCTCACTACTGTTGTCGATCAACAATTCTGCGACCGATCATCCTCGATGGACGATTCGTTTTGGGACCGTCTTCCCCGCATCTTCGTTGCTACTTCTTAGTCCTTACTACTACCTTGAAGGGCACTGGATAATGGAGTATGGACGATGGACGTATCATTTAGCAGGTACGAGGGTGATGGATGAAATCGTTGTTCAGTTGTGATCGTCGCTCAACTAACCTCGTCTCGATCCACTTCAGCTTCTGTCAACAACTCAGCGCTTGAGGTTGAAACTGCTTTGATTCTTTGATATCTCATTGTTTCCTGGTTACTGTTCAAGGATCATGCCATATCCATCCACCCGTGGAGCTTGCTGAATGTTGCGATCTGCATTTCTGTTTCTCGCAACGCACTGCACAATTGCATGCACAGTATCTAATACTGTACGGACCACAGATCTGCCTCAAGGTACGAGATACCCTCCGTACCTTACAGACGCTAAATGGCTCCGGCTCTATTCCATACAATTCATTGAATAATGGATAATTTCCGACAAGGGACAGCGCTGTAGTCGGGATCTCAAGCGAGAACTCCGAGAATTTGTCCCGCTGTGATAAGATTTCTTGTCAAGCGAGGCTGCATATGATTCCTTCACCTATCTACCTATTTTTCCTGTAATAATAATCTTCTTCGACAAGATAAGTTTAGTTGGTCTTGCCGGACCGTCACTGCCACCGGACAGTGGAACTGTGGTTACATCCTCCTACTAGTAACCATCACTACACCACATTTGTCTGTAGTCCCGACTCTAAAGAGCAAAAGACTTAGGTACCCTATCAGACTGAGACCAGGTCTTAGGTACGAAGGATGGACTACGGACTATGGAGCACCCTCTTGTCAATCACCCACTGGTCTATCATCTCGATCATCGATCAGGGACTATCCGAGGATTCGCCATGGTCATGACTGGCTGATCGAAATGGAACTAGCCTCCGCTGTTGTGATCTGGATGATGGAAATTATTTGGCCGGTCTTGTCTCACCCATTAGGCACGGAGGATGAAATACGTCCGTATGTGTATCAGATAATGCATTCTCCATCATTTTTTCTGTTATGGACATCAGTTAACTATTATTATTATTGTATGCTGGTTTCCATCTTCCTCCGGATGCTCCTCTCTTTCGTTCTTTTCACCCCTTCCCTGAGCTTCCAGACTCTGTTCTTCTCCTGGAATCCCTCGGTCTGGCGTAGAGCCACAAGCCACCACCGTCGTACTCGGTACTTTTTAGCCTGAGATGCATACCTGCAGTCTTGCAGAGTGTAGACCGGACTACAGAAACAAGAATCGCTTTTTCGCAAATTACCCATCTTCCTCGCTTAAAACAATTGCTGCATCTCTAAATCTTAGGTGCATGATTACACCCCCCTCTTCGTTTCCCGTGTACCTAGCCGCCCTCTCTTCGTTGACAGTCCCTGGTTCTGTATCCAGTCATACATACTCCGTACAGAGACCACACTTACCTATGATCCATGGAGGTGATGCTAATTGATTGTTACGGTGAAGTGACAGACGCAACCTGACCCACCGATCCCACCTTCTCCCCACTTTCGGAAGAAACCTCCATTTTTTTTTTCCACCAGCACAGCTTCTCGGTTTCTCCTTCAATCATATCAACAGACAGTGCTCGTGGGCTAGGTGCCGCGATACTAATGATCGAACATCGAGAATGGTCATTCCATTATTGAAATCAATTATAATATTCCAGAGTACGGATAACCTTTGATGCTCTGTAATTCTGTGTTATTAATCATCGTCACCTGCCCTCTTCCTGGTTTACCCCATTTCGTTCACAGTGCGATGAAGACAATCAGGTTCGAATCTTGGACATTCCCCTCCTTCTTTCTCGAATTTCGCAAAAGATCCGTCCCCCTGGATGGGCTTGACACGGATGTTTCATAGAAGCTCCTGGTGGAGATTATCTCATACTGTTTATTCTCATGATCCGCTCCACTCCTCCTCGAAGGACCAAGGTGGAGTGTATGCACTAGACACTAACGATGCAATCGGTCATGGTCAGAATGGTCAGAACCGTTTTATTGACTAGCTGCAAACTCGGCTTGGGTATCATTCGGGTTAGTGCCCACGCTCGGTTCATTCTCTGCATCTCGCAGGCTTCAGGTCGCTAGGTGCATGGTCCGCTTGGTGGTCATTCCTGAGGTGGACTCTGCCCGTTACATGGGCGGTCGGTGTTGATGACCCTTGTCACTTGTCAGCTTATCGGACACACTACCATGATACCATCCTGGTCAATGGCTCGTGTTCCTCCGCGAATTCAAGCTATTCGCAAGTCAGAATCAGGTCACTGGTAACTGGTTGCTGACAAAGTTCCCACATCCGTACTGTCCTAGACTTCATTCTACAGCCAGTTGCAGGCGGCATTCAGTGCCATCCATGTGCATACTTGATTGTTCATTATGCCTGTGAAGGGTGCAGACATTTTAGGGTTGTAATTGCATACAGTCCAGTAAGTATTTCTTGCTTGATGAGTGGGGTGGGCGTTCACATCTCGAGGTTCGCTCATACCTAACCGAGGCTGTTTAAATATGTCTAGGTATTATCTAGCTACTCTTCAAGTTTAAACTGGCAGACTGGCTCCACTGTGCCAAAGGGTCAGCCGCGTCTCTTCCAGTCTCTTCGTTTCCATATCAGTCCAGTCAACAAGCTCTCGCTTGTGTCTTTCGGTTCCAAGCCACGAAGGGGCAAAAATGAAAAACAAAAAAAAAAAGGAAAAAGGAAACAGGATTAAACCCAAATTCACATTGGGAAAATAAAGGAAAAATACAAACGAACCAACGAAGACGTATCATGGATCGCCTCGCTTGACTTCCATGGTGTGGCAGGCGAGCCATCCACATTGGAACAGGGCGGCCGCCCCGGGTCTCCGGCGGCTTATGGAGCCAACGCATTGCTAGCGTCTTCGGTACGTCTTCCACATGGTGTCTCAAAGGACATCGAATTGTTGTAACTTGTTGGCTTGTCGCTGGCAGAGTCTCAGATTTCCCATACAGTACGGTTCACAGACGATCATCTCCCTCAAGGACATACGTAGTAGACTAGTGTCCAGGTTGCAGAGGAATTTACTGCAACTCCTACTTTTCCTCCATGCTACTGCGTAAGAGACCGTACTCGGCACCAGTTCTAGACAGGCAACCAGGGTCTATTTACCCTCTCAAACAACCGTTGGCCGGAGAAAGCATTTCTCCAGTCAGATGCCTGTCTTGAGAACGACACTTCTGCTGTTCCAGGCTTCCACTGACCTGCAAATCGTCTTCCTGTGCCAGCTCCACGCCGAACAATTCCCAGGAGCGGCAATATCCAGTCCCCTGGAAAAAAGAAATATCTCTCATACAATGGTACTTGTTGCTGAAGAGTAGCTTCCTTCTAGCAGTCTAGCTTACCGTCGTACTCTTCTGCTAATTTCAAACTCGAGTGCCTGAACCTCGATCGTGAACTTACTCGCGTATGGTCTTGGTCTCACTAACCTTAGCGACCATTTAGTTCATAGCCTCCGTACCAGTCGTTGCATGTGTTGTGTGCCTCGTTTTGTATCTTCCACTGCCTTTTTTTTTTCGCTCTTTTCTGCTGTCAAAGTAAATCTGATAATCTAGACGGTTCTGATATGCATCGTTCAATTCGCCACCGTGCCAACATGCGATACCCACCTCGATTCCTAAGACGGATTCAAATCTTCCTCCTCTATGCCGTAGACGGGCTCGCAGTTGATATTCGAGGCATCTCGACCGTTGACTCGAGGTCTGTAGCGTCTTTGGAGACGGAAAGAGGCAATAACCTTGTTGAGGATTTGACCCTAGTAGGGTCATCCCCTAGTCGAATAGTACCTTAGCCTTGGTTAGTAGCTTTCCGGCCGCATCCATCAGGAAATACAGAATACAACATCACCGAGCCTTCGATATGGAGAAATTGCTCCGTCCCCGGTCCAGTCACCTTGCCGCCACTTTTCTCTCTTGGACTGTCATCCTGTGTTTGTGTTGCCTCTTCCCCTCCTTTTCCCTCTTCTGGGTTTACTTCCTGCCACTATTTTCCTCTTTTGTCACCTGCAACCTTACTGTACCTCGAGTCCTAGACTTGACACCAATCGACACTTCAACGGACCAAGGCGCCACCGGAGGGCGATCAAGAGTGGTAGACCGTAGGTAGCACTTTAGTAGTATTCGTAGCATTATTTAGCATGGTCCAAGATCTCCGTCTCCCGAACCATCAAGCTGTGGCCCGTCCATTTTTCTTAGAGTTAGTACGGACTCTACCGTAGGCACTGGACCGATTGTTTATTCAGTGTATTTTCTGGAATTTATTCTATGCTCTGTTTATTTAGAATTCCCCATTCTGAACCCCCTCGGGTAGAATTGGTTACCCCTTAAAGAATCTATCTCCTTTAGAATAGCATATCATATGCCTGTGGGCTCTCATCTGAATCCCAGGGACAGTCATTCAGCATCATAGCCTGGAGGTAAGCACGTCTCCGGCTGGTTGTCCAATGAGTGAGAGGGATGAATTAACTGTGCCTTCTGCTGCATCCTTAGCATCATCCTCATCTACTAAACTGGCCAACTTTCTTTGAGCCCTCCGGTGGATCACTTTCGGACTCGAACAGGGCCTTGGTGCTTGGTCTAATCTCCCATGATCCATCCCATCACTGGCCTTATTTGATGATTAGCCGTTCTGTTCATTTCCAGTTTTGTTCGTTTCGTCCGCTCTCGCCTGGCCACCTACGCACTGTTGATTGTTTAATATTCTCTATAAACCCTCTACCACTACTACGTACCAGCCTACCTACCCACCGTCCTGTCACTCCCCGGCCAGTTCCAGGACCCGTTTGCGGATCCTTCTCCATTCTCCTGCTGTCGACCCTTGGCCTCAGTCGATATTCGACGTTCTCCTTTATCGTTCCGTAAAAGGACGGACAGATATTAAGTCAAGTCGAGGGGCGAAATAGGAGAAGGAGGGCTATCACACTAGCCTTGAGACAGCAGTCTTCTTCACTGGTCATCGTGGTGCTCCTTAATCAACCACGACGATCCCCATCCTTCTGGTTCGTTTCGTTTGACGCGTACTGGATATTGCCAGGAAGAACAACCAGGACCCAACTGCAGAACCTCACCAATTCATCCCCTGTATCATTTCTCGTCACCCTCGCCTCTGATTTGCCTGACGGACCCGGCTCGGAGATCCTGAGCTTCTTCAGCAAGCGCCCGGACATTACTTTGAGACCCACCTGGTGCGCTTCTGATTCACTTCAAGATCTTGAAAGATATCCCTTCTTCTCTCCTGAGATTTCATTGCTCTTTTTTATATTGTGATTTTAAGAGGCTTCCCCATTTGTCTGTCCTCTGCCAACAACGAAACTTGCCTGAAGCGAGAAGAGACCTCTCTACCATGTCAATCAGCGGGCCTTGCGTCTGGTTGTCATCGTTATCGCCTCCAGCTACATCTCATCTCTCTACGATCACGAACCACCTACCGTCAGCTTCCTGGAATAGTGAACAGGTACTTTCGAGGTCAAGGGTGACCCCGCCGAGGTTGCCCTACCCGGGGGAGAAGGGAGGCGATTCGTTTCAGAAGCAGGCAATCGACATGCGACCAGCTGCTGTACTCAAGGCTGAAAATGCCTTTTCAGCAACTAATCCTGTGGCAACATCGAACCATGTACGGTATTCGGAGGCAGAGATGCCACCACCAAAGGAAGCAGAAAACAGAAGCACAGAAGAGACGCTGTCACGGATGAGACTGGACCAGCTGAACCATAGCGAACCCCATCCTTCTGGGGTCTCAAGGCCAGCCAGCCCCGCTGCTCCAAAGGAATCTACACCGGAAGCTAAGAAACGGCCTCAGGAGGAGGCACGAGGGGACGAGAATGACAATTGTGAGGCAATGGGCATGTCTTCGGACGAAGGCGGAGATCAGAAGAACTCCTCTGACGCAAAGACTGACAAAAAGAAGATGAAGCGGTTCCGGTAAGCTTTCAAAATACCTTGATCCTTTCGACTGGTCGTGTTGTTGCTCGAGCAAAGAAACTAATTAACATCCGCAGCCTTACACACAATCAGACCCGTTTTCTGATGAGCGAATTCACTCGTCAAGCACACCCAGATGCTGCACACCGTGAACGACTTTCGAGGGAGATTCCTGGATTGACTCCACGTCAAGTACAAGTCTGGTTTCAGAATCGGTATGCTTCCCCTGTGTGGATTTCCTCCTTGGCCCGTCTCGGTCCACTAATCCATGTGTTTCAGGCGAGCCAAACTCAAGCGACTCACAAGCAACGATCGAGAGAGGATGTTAAAGTCTCGGGCTTTACCCGATGATTTTGACACAACTCAGGTTCTGCGTACCCCATTTGACAATAAAACATTATCAGAGACACCAGTTGCGTCACCCCGGAACTACGTGGCATCTAGTACGGATTCTAATTCTCTGAAGATGCTTCTTACGGACGGACTACAACGTATCAATGACGACGAATACGTGGTTTCTCCGCTGAGTTCGACATCCACCACAGGAAATTGTTTCCCTTCAGCTGGCCCTGACAGGACACCCGAACATTTTTCCCAACATGGCGCTCTTGGAACTCGACTGGCAGCAACCCTACCTGAACTACAACGAAACACCCGCGGGACCTTTCCTTTCCCTAGGTCGAGCAGCTTCTCCGAAGCCTCATTCAACACAGGACTGCATTTTCCCGGCAGGTTCTCGAGGCCAGGAGCCGAACCACTCAACCATCCCGGCTTGCCATACGCACGGCGTCCAATGGACTACGGGATTCCCAGGCCTGCCAATGGAATGGTTGTGGGTTACGATCATTCTCGGCCCATGGAAGGCTCAGTGTCGCCGACCGGCCAGCAGGAACAGCCCATGTCATACAACGTAGACAGTCACAGTATGTGACTCTCTGCTCATTTTTTATGTCGAAGTATTGTATACTAACGCGCCTCGAACAGATCAACAAGTCCCAAACTACCAAACCGCACTCACTATGCCAGCCCCAAAAGGCTTTGGCGGCATAGAGATGAACTCGCATCTGCAACCTCGACACATGCCCGCGTTACACTCGATACCAGTGTCGGATGCACCTGACTACCGTCCTTTCTCCTACGAGCATCACCCGTACGGCATGCAAACGGGAATACCTTATTCACAAGCCAACGCTTCGAGTATGAGCCTTCCTGCTTCCTTCCCACCGGAAACAGCAAGTGTTCCCCAAGCGACCGTCTCTGCTGGGGACCGGATCAATCACTCCCCCCAGATCTTGGACCCTTTGCGAGGGAAATTTGGCAACCCATCCTATGACTATGCCGGGTACATGTGACACGGAAACAACCTGGAATCTTCGCTCCATTCCTCCGTCTCGATACAACCACTGCCTCAGCTGCCTGTCCTATATAGTGGACACAAGGGGCCAACCTAATGTCTAAATCATTTCTATAATCCTCGCTTGACGGCTGATTGGTACCCTGCCCGATATTCGTGGGCCATGGGACTACATATTTTTCCAGAGGCTGTCTGATGGTCCTCACTTCTTTCTTGCTTGACCTCATCTCTGCGCATTCCACAATCCGGTTCCAAGGGAGGAAAATAGTTTGTATTTCATATTTTTTTTATATAAGGGAACACATTGCGTGGCGTCTTTTTCGTACGTTTGTCTGTCGTGTTTCTTTGGCTCACTTCTTCAATTTCATACCGGGGAACACCCTGCGGTCCTGGGATCTTTTCCTCTCTGTGCCAGTACACTGATGGATTTCCCATTGTGCGTGGATCTGTAGCCAGAAGGATAAGCTATTGTACAATATGCATACATTTACAATACAGCATGCAACAACCACAGAAGACGTCGGTCATCATTTCTTCTCTTCATGATGCTCTGGAGGTCGGGGAGCGCGTTTGATATGGGTGACTTAGGGCTTCGAATGTCAGTATGCTTGTCCAATAACATGATCTAGATTGACTGTAGATCAGACCAATCCGACACCTTAAGTAGCTGATTATCGGCGCGATAAAGAATAGACCAGCCTAGTAGCCCAATAAATGGACTGCTATTACTGAGACACAGGCTTAGTAGCTCTCACTGTCCTGATTCATGGTGAGTCTTTCGGCGAATCAGAGGCAGCCTGAAACAACGTCAGTCGAGACGAGGCAGGCAAATCCAGGAACCAGGTGGACATCGAATCAGAGCATAGTAAAAAGTAATCCGCCATCCATCTGACGCAAATCACTCGCAGCCTCCCGGGCGCAGGCGATCCAGTCATTGTCGTTCATAGCAACCCCAGATTCTGCAGCAAATCACAAGCAACAGAATTGCTGAAGGTGAGTCACGGGATTCGGCATTGCGACCAATCAACGAGCGGGCATTGCTAATCTCGCGATTGCCAGGTTGCAGGCTATGGTCATGCAATTTAGGATATAAATACTGCTGAATCTCGCGATAATTCTTTTTTATTTTCATCAGCATCTATTCAAGAACTGCTTCAAAATAATCATTCTCTAGGGCTCGTTCACCTGCCTCACTTTGTTGTTCTCGCTATTGCAGTTGTTGGATCTTTTTCGAGCTTTCGTCGTCGTTCCGGTTACGTCATACGTCATCCTTTGAAGTTCACAATTACTTGAAGCATCACCGTTTTCTTCTCGAGACTCGTCGAATCTACTCAAAACCACCAAGCAAGACAAAAGACAAAATGGTCCACCCATCTTCGACCTGCTGCAAGACCTCCGGTGATGGAAGCTGTGTCTGCGCAGCCCAGGCCAAGTGCTCCTGCGGCAAAGAGAACGCCCTCCACTGCACCTGCAACAAGTCCGCCACCGAGAACACCATCTCCGGACCCAGATGCTCATGCCGTAAGTCTCCCGTCGCCGTATGGAAAACAAATGACTTACTTTGTCGGTAGGAGCCCGTCCGGCTGGACAATGTACCTGTGAGCGTGCAACCACCGAGAACCACCCCGTGACAGGTGATGCATGCCCCTGCGGCCAGAGACCTTCTAGTACGTTGCATTGAGCGGAAAACCACTACAACTTAGTTACTGACTTGAGAATAGCGTCCTGCACCTGTGAGAAGGTCAGCGCGGTTGATGAGGCGGCCGAAGCCATCGAGATTGATTTCACTACTCGTGCTTGAGTGTTTTGTCGCATTTGATGACGTTTATGATTTTTCCGGGCCTGGGTTTTGCTCTCGGTGTTAGGGGCTTTGCTTGGTAATTCGAGGATTCATTGTATCATAGCTTGTTTGCTTTATGGCTGCATTGCTACTAGCGGCTTGAGTTGAGCTTGTGCTCGTTCCATGATATTACGATAATCCAATCCTAAGGGGTTGTCTTGGTTCCGAACGTTCTTATCTGGGATCTTGTAGCCATCGTAGATAGGAGTCGTGGACACACAACTTGTCCTAGTAGTGGTTCGTATGATAAGACCAGCTGACTGTCCAGATTATGTTTCACTCGGCTGTCACCGACTCACCGTACTCTATCTCAAGCTTTCATTATGGGCCTACTAAGCTTTTCCGCCCCAGCAACAGCAAGCACCATATAGAGCACATGCTTTCCACGAAGCTCTTGCGATGCTTCTATGGCTTCATATAGTGCAGTTCGCTTATCTAATACACACATGCACCTATGGCTCAGTGGTAGAGCATTCCACTTGTACTGTTGAGAAATGGCAATGGAAAGGTCCGCGGTTCGATCCCGCGTGGGTGCATAGAGCATGCTTTGCTTTTTGCACTCCTTTTTTCCTCCTTATTTTCCGTTTGTCCAGTCCAAATATCGCTGGAGCACAGCATAAACTTCCATTTTCTCTTTTATTATTTTTCTTTTTCTGAATTTTGAGATGATTGGTCTATATGTGCTTTACCTTCAAGGACCTTACAATCTTCGATGTGCCTGCACCGCCACATCGCAACAACATTAATCCTCGATTGTAGTGGGTCTCCGACGGATCAGCAGCGGAAGTGGCTTAACAACACGGAGAAACGGTTGCTCTGCTCCTGAATAGGCCGGGACCGCACATGGAACTCCTATTTTAAGACCTTGAGCTTGGCTTTTAATCTGTTCTATGGGTTACATTCCAGGTTCAATCCTATTCATGCGCCATATCTGACATTTTCTTCGGTCTTACGAAGTTCGCGAATTGCTGGTGCTACCCTCGAACGATTTACCCCTTGTCGCAGCCATCCCCTCTGGACCCTGTTTGCGCTGGTAGAGCTGCACAGCATCTCGTTCGCGCCATGTCCAAGGTGTTTTGAAGAAGAGTCCCTCAGAACTACGAACTAAGTGAACGCCGAAACCGGGATATGTGTGTATGACACGGTCCGATTGAGCGAATCCCACCGCCGCGGTGTCTGCGCTTTTTGCGAGGAATCGACGGAACCCGTCTCTGAAAGCACAGAGTGTGCTCGACAATCCACCCCACCCATCATGTCGTCTATGCGAGGTCTCGTCCAGTTCATCGCCGATCTGCGTAATGCGCGAGCGCGCGAACTCGAGGAGAAGCGGGTGAACAAGGAGCTGGCCAATATCCGGCAGAAGTTCAAGGCCGGCAACCTGAACGGCTATCAGAAGAAGAAATATGTCTGCAAACTGCTATATGTCTATATCCAGGGGTATGATGTTGATTTTGGTCATCTGGAGGCTGTCAACTTGATCTCCTCCAATAAGTATTCGGAGAAGCAGATTGGGTATCTGGCTGTGACCCTGTTCCTGCACGAGCAGCACGAGCTGCTGCACCTGGTTGTTAACAGTATCCGGAAAGATCTACTTGATCATAATGAGTTGTTCAACTGTTTGGCGCTGCATGCCGTTGCCAATGTCGGTGGACGGGAGATGGGGGAGGCGCTGAGTACGGACGTCCATCGGCTGCTGATTTCCCCGTGAGTATCGCTGTTTTGTTTCTGGTGAGTGCGACGACTAATGAGGCTGTAGGACATCTAAAGCCTTTGTGAAGAAAAAGGCTGCCTTGACCCTGCTTCGACTATACCGAAAATACCCTGGCATCGTGCAGAACGAATGGGCCGAGCGAATGATTTCTTTGATGGACGACCCGGATATGGGCGTCACCCTGTCTGTCACATCTCTCATCATGGCATTGGCGCAAGATAGGCCGGAAGAATACAAGGGTAGCTATATTAAAGCTGCGCAGCGTCTCAAGAGGATCGTGGTCGACAACGAGATCGCGCCTGATTATCTGTACTACCGTGTACCATGTCCTTGGATCCAGGTCAAACTGCTGCGCTTACTTCAGTACTATCCCCCCTCCCGTAAGTGTTATATCTCTATCATACGGTCTTTTGTTCTTCAAGCTCACCCTCTTTGCAGAGGACAGTCACGTCCGGGAAATCATTCGAGCATCTCTGCAACAGATCATGACTACGGCCATGGACACACCGAAGAATGTCCAGCAAAACAATGCTCAAAATGCCATTCTCTTCGAGGCTATCAACCTTCTTATTCATCTAGATACCGAACACAACCTCATGATGCAAATATCCTCCCGTTTGGGTAAATACATTCAGTCGCGAGAGACCAATGTCCGCTACCTAGGTTTGGAGGCTATGACACACTTCGCCGCCAGGGCTGAAACTCTTGATCCCATCAAGAAGCACCAGAACATCATCCTAGGTTCTCTTCGGGATCGAGATATCAGCGTGCGGCGCAAAGGGTTGGACCTGATCTATAGCATGTGCGACACCACGAACGCGGCTCCAATTGTGAACGAACTTCTACGGTACCTGCAGACCGCGGACTACGCCATTCGAGAAGAAATGGTACTCAAGGTGGCAATTCTTACGGAAAAGTACGCCACGGATGCTCAGTGGTACATCGACATTACATTGAAACTGCTTTCCTTGGCCGGCGACCATGTCAACGAGGAAGTATGGCAGCGAGTCATCCAGATTGTGACCAACAACGAAGAATTACAAGCCTATGCCGCACACACGCTTTTAGGTTACCTGAAGACGGACTGCCATGAGAGCTTGGTGAAGATCGGTTGCTATGTCCTCGGAGAATTTGGCCATTTGATCGCCGACAATGAAGGCTCGAGTCCCATTGAGCAGTTCTTGGCTTTGCAAGGGAAGATGATCACCAGCAACGACAACACACGTGCCATGATCTTATCCTCGTTCATCAAATTTGTTAATCTCTTTCCCGAAATCAAGCCACAGCTCTTGCACATTTTCCGTCTCTACAGCCATTCACCCGACACCGAGTTACAGCAGCGCGCTTTTGAATACCTGACCCTGGCAACGCTTCCCACAGATGACCTCCTCCGGACCGTGTGTGATGAGATGCCTCCATTTTCTGAGCGAGCCTCTATTCTTCTGTCTCGGCTGCATCAGAAAACGGCCGGCACGACCGAGAAGAAGACATGGGTCGTAGGTGGCAAGGATGCTAACGCGGACAAGAAAGAAATTCTCCTAGCGCAGAACACCGGACTCAAGCGTACATTTACCACTATTGTCAATGGTACTAAAACCGGAGTCAACGGGTCGGCGGCGTCGTCAAGCGCCTCTGGCGACCTGGCCGGGCTCGACCTCAGCGCTCCGTCTGCGCCCCCGCCCAATATGGCCAGTGCAGCTCATCTTACGCCTGACTGGGAACCCGGGTATAATAGACTGTACTTTGCGGATGAAGGCGTGCTCTTCGAGGATGCGCAAATCCAGGTTGGCTTGCGGTCCGAGTATCGTGGCCACATGGGCGTCGTGAAGATTTACATCTCCAACAAATCCTCATTCGCGATTGGATCTCTGACGACCACGCTGGACAACCCTGCAGCTCCAAACCTGAAGATTGATAGCAAGAGTCTCCCAGAGCCTTCTGTTCCGGCCGCCGGTCAAACCCAGCAGACGCTATTCTTTGAGGCTCACGGGCCGTTTAGTGAAGCACCCACCATCCGTATCTCATACCTTGCTGGAGCGCTTCAGGCTTACACCCTGCAGCTCCCTGTGCTGATGCACCGCTACATGGAGCCGTCGACTTTGTCAGCAGAAGAGTTCTTCAAGCGGTGGAGGCAGATTGGCGGTCCACCGCTTGAGACGCAGCACACTTTCGGCGTCACTGCTAAGGCGAAGAACATCAGCGAGGCCTTGACACGTCGACTTGTGGAAGGGTTCCACTGGAAGATCCTGGATAATGTGGATCCCAACCCCAATAACATCGTCGGATGTGCTGTGTACCAGTTCCAGGGCGGGAAGACCGGATGTCTTCTACGACTGGAGCCCAACTATGAACGCAAGGTAGGGATTTTCTGAGCACGAGTCCCCCACACTTTACTGACATGAATTTCCGCAGATGTTCCGGGTCACCATTCGGGCCACGCAAGAAGCCGTGCCGCAAGCACTAGCGAAACAGATGGAGCAGAAACTGGCGCAAGGCGCATCGGACGAGATGTTCGGTTCACGATGAACAAATGGAAATAGCCAACGATGAACTGACATCTGACAAGATGAGGGATGGTCTTATGACTGATTAATAATATTGTCGCTCCGGAGTTTTCTCCAAAGGCGAGATTGCCTTTTGATGTAATTATTGACGCTAGCAAGGTACATATATCCCCGTGGCTTTGAGCGGTATTCAAACTGTACAACATCCTTATTGTATGTGCAATTTTCCCACCGCAAGCTGTGGCATAGCCTGCTGGCCGGTAGACAGGACCTCCTCCTCTGATGCAACGCCCATAGTAATGCAAAAGTCGTAAATCGTCACTTTCCCCACATCATCTACACCACCTTTGCCTCGGACTTGGGCGGCCTCTCACCGAAAATAGTCGTCCCCACCCGAACCTCATCACTCCCCAGCTTGATAGCGCCCTCAAAGTCCTCACTCATGCCCATACTCAGTTCCAGCTCCGCATCGGCACCCTGCAGCCCCAGCTCCCTAACGATGCGGTCCCGCGTCTCGCGCAAACACACAAAATCCTCATTCTCCGTCTCCGGCGTCGTAGCCTTGGACCGCGCAATCGCGCCAATAGTCATCACACCCTGCAGCTTCAACCGCGGACACTTCTCCCGGATGAATCGCGCAAGCGGCACCGCACCAGCCACCGGGTCCACGCCGGCCTTGTTCTCCTCGCCCGAGGTATTCACCTGCACGAACACACGCAGCCGCTCCTCGTGGGCCGCCGCACGCACTTCCTCAGACCGCTCCCCCCACCCTCTATCCAGCAGCGAGGCCTTCTTCTCGCTATCGACGGACTCGACGGCCCAGAGCGCGCGCACGTCCCGGGCGAGCGTGACGCACTTGTTCGACTGCAGCCCGCCGATGAAGTGCCACCGGATACTTGGCGGGAGGAGCTTGGATTTCTCGAGCAGTTCCTGGAGGTAGTTTTCGCCGAAGTGGAGGTGGGTTGTTGGGGGGTTGTGGAGGGCCAGGATATCGGCTGCGGGCTTGAGTTTTGAGACGGCGATGAGGCGGATGGGTTTGGTGGCGGGGCGGTTGGCGTTGAGGGCGGCGGTGCTGACGCGCGAGGTCACGGAGGAGAGGTTTGAGAGGAGGGTTGCTGTGCGGGAGGGTGAGGCGGGCATGATTGTTGTTGATGTTGATGGTGGTGGGGGTTGTGGTTGTTGTTGTTGTTCGGTGGAAGTCATTGGAGGTGGTGTTGCATCAGCTCTTGTTATGGTGTGGTAGGAGTGGTTGCGCAGTGCTGTCTCAGGGTTGACAGTATACCAGGTCTGTATAGGATTAAGAATACGGCTTATAGTGGTGACAACTACCAGGTTCAAAATAGTAGTGACGAATTTGCATTGATATGCGAGGATCGGTGGATGCCGATGGAGGGTTGATGCCTCAGTCATCGAACCCAGTAAGGTACTACCATACTCCGTATACTAAGCCCAATTTGGTTGGACGACGTCTGTCTTACAAGGTAGCCACGTGATGCTCGGTAACCGGCGCCAACGACGAATGACAATCCAGTGTCGGACGCTAAGCCTAAGCCTTTTAGGTACTAGCGTTGTACTCCGTACTGTCAGGGGAAACTCAGCGATTCCGTTTTCGGCGAAATTCTGCAGGTCCAGAACTGACGACGTGATCGTCATCGTCATCACTCTTTTGATTATCAGGAGATGATGATCATTCGGATGTCGGAGTCTGCGCAGGATCTGGCGGATTGGCGGGAGTCAGGACTCAGGACCTCACTAGTGCAGATTTGCAGTGGAATACGACTACGAATCTACCTAACAATCTGGATCCTCAGACTGACACTGAAGTGGTCCAGCAAACCCACAGCCAGATGGAGCGAGACAGTCCATCCAATTTCCGTGGGCTCCATTCATCTCCATTCTATAGATCAATCCTCTGACTGACTGGCTACACTTTTGTATGCCTCATTTTCATTATTCAAGTCAGAGACTCAAACTGAGACAAATGTCTTTGTTTCTCTGACTGTGGTCATTTGATCGGCCTGCTGACAGCCAAGAATTACCCTGCTGCTCGGCATGAGGCGCAGTTGGCTGCTGTGCATTGTTCATGATTAATGGGCCCATTCAGGCGTCTCGAACCAAGCAAAAAGAGGGAATAAAATGTAAAACTCAATCTGAACAGTAGTAGTCCAGCTTCATCTGTCGAAATCCAGGCGCCTAAATCAGCCGCTCACCGGGGGAATCTGACACTGGAAGAAAAGGCGATTGGACCATTGCGCAAGCCAGTAAGCCTTCGTTCCTTGGAGGCAAATATTAATAGATACGAAATCTTGCAGTGAAGGATTTGAATACTAAGTAGATCCAAGAGATATTAGAGGAGCCAAAGTAACCAAGTCATGACCATCTGAAAGTGCTACTACTACAACTCTCCTGTTCCACTGGCGCTTCTTCATTGTATATTGACGTCAGTTACATTCTGTTGCAGTCTTAGCATCATCATCATCATCATCATCATCATCATCATCATCATCGTTGTCATTGCTATCATTTCTTCTGGAAGATACAGGCTGGCCTGCTAAATTATTCCTTTTTCCATTCGCATCCGAATTCTCTGTAAACCTTAACCCACTTGGCTACATTGACGTCCGGGCCTATATATTGAAACACAATCAACCTTGCCGCATTCTTTTTGTGTGCTCTCTTTATAACAAATATCCGCTGGACTATCAATAGTCGGATACTCTGAGCTGGGAATCTCGCAGCGGATAAAGAGAGTTATTGTTATGGCAGCTTTCTGACCATCAGCCATTACAATCACCAACGAGCCGCAATCCTCTTATGATTTGGAATTCCACCGCGCATCCGACACTATACAGCTGAATTCATATTGAAGACAACAATCATCACTAGCATCTGGCTTGTCTTGTTGATCTGACCTGATAACACATCGGAAGTCCGCGGAACGGACTCATCACCACTCCAGATTTCACCTGCTTGAAATCGTCTCGCACCAAGATCAAGAAGAAATCATACAGTGTTCATAGACACTGAATTATCATGTGTCGGCAGTACTATACCCAATACACCTGGTGCCAATGCGAAGAAGACGCAGGTCAGAGTCTCTGCGCCGCTCGCAAACGCAATGACTGTCCGGGTGTCAGCATCGAAACGGTACATATGCAATGCTTCTGCCATCATCATGCCACTAAAGGCTTCAAATCTGAGAAGAAGACCAAGAAGTCGAAGCGCAACTCCGAGAACGGCTCAACGGACAGTTCACTGGAGGAGAAGACCTCAGCGATATCGAGAAAGTGGTACCAATTCCGCGGATTGCGCGCGCGAACCTTCTGAGTCTGGATCTCTCCTATTCATGACGAATTTACTGTATTTTGATGTCAGTCATGTTAATGGTTTATGACTTGGGATCGGTGTTTTTGGGGAGCTCAAAAGAAGCTTGGGGTGTTCTGGAAGGCTGGGAACGGCGTTTCTCTTTTGGGGAAAAGTGATGATAGCATTGATCTCTGTGTCTTCTTCTGTATTCATTTAGAGATGGATATCACGGTCGATAGAGAAAATCTCATGATTCCATTCATTCAGTTGATTATCTCCACCGGGCGACTTCATGTACGCGACTCCTTCGGCATGTGATTGGAGATGGGTTCTGTATCTCTAGAGGATCAGAACAAAATAACCACTGAGCTTGACTTTTCGACTTTGAGGAAATATTTGAGTCTGCTCACGATGAAACATCCCATTATTATGATCGGTTGATCCGTGTCATACTCGGATAACGACAGTCCAATGACAGAAAACGGCGCCCAAGAAGGGGAATGGAAGGGATCGACTGCCCCTTGGCTGGATGAGGGGGAAGAATGACCGTGGCTCGTTTTCCCTCCTTGTTTCGCCCTCGCCTCTTCTCCTTTCGACTTTCCTTCAACTAATCTGCTTCTAATAACTATTATTCAATTGACTGGTATCTCGTCTTTCCTCTGAGAGTAACCGTCGCGCTCATAGTCTCTGTCTCAGCAATTGATTCACGTTCAAATGCCACTTCTATCGCCATCATGGACCCCTCCATGCGCGACGAGCCTCCCCAGGCGACATTCACTGCACCACCTTCCACACCCAACCCCAACGATCTAACCAATAGTCTGAATCGTTTGACAATTGCTTCTGCCACTGCGACTCCTCTTCCAGCCTCTCCATCCGCGTTATCCCCGTCTTCGTTACTGTCGCCTCCGGATGTCCCCGCGCGTTCTGTTGTTGATCAGGCGCATCCTGCACCGCGACGAACTACCAGTTCCAATTCTCTGAGAGATGAACGAGATGAACGAGGGAAATCCACCTCCAGCCTGAAAAAGCGATCATCGACCGCGTCGCTACGATCTGCGCACAATAGTGCAGGCGCAACTTCCCCTCGTCCCAGTCTGTCGCGACGCTCTTCTTCCTCCAATTTCGCGACATCTCCCACCTCCACATCGAATATGTTGTCCAAAAAACCCCAGGAACAAGCTGCGCCCACCGCGGCTTCTGTTGCCGCTGATTTCTTCCAACGAGAAGTCGACTTGCACCAATCCACAGACCTCCATTCCAAAGCCGTGGTAGTCGTTCATGACGCATGCTACGGCCATCGTTTCTCGCGACCTCGAACCTCGAAAACCGCCTTAAGTTACATCGTCGAACGGCCTGAGAGAATACAAGCGTGTGTGGTGGGAGTATCTGCAGCTTATGTCCTCATGGCCGGCCGACATGCTGGGAAGCGCTTTGTGCCTCATCCTGATCTTGATCTACATCAGCTTCCCGCGCCGCCGTTCCAGATCCGCAAGACGTCGCGAACTCTGCCGCTCAATTCTGCGGCTGTTACCCATGTGCACGGGACCAAGTGGATGGATGAGCTGAAAACCATGTGTGACGCGGCAGAATCAAGACTCGCTCTGAATGGTAAAGAGTTGGTTCGGCCGCGCAGCTCGGGGAAGGACGGCGAATCTGTCAAAAAAGCTCCGCTCAACGACGGCGACCTATACCTTTGCTCCGAATCCTTGAATGCCTTTGAGGGCGCCCTCGGCGGAGTCTGTGAAGGCGTCGATGCCGTCTTTAGCTCCAACACTACTAAAAGAGCCTTTGTCTGCATTCGACCCCCTGGTCATCATTGCTCTACCTCCCATCCGTCCGGATTTTGCTGGATCAACAATGTACATGTGGGAATAACCTACGCTGCCATGACCCATGGCCTGACCCATGCTGCTATCCTGGATTTCGACCTGCATCATGGCGACGGTTCGCAAGAAATTGCATGGGAACAGAATCAGAAAGCAGTGTCGGCAGTCTGGAATGCAGCCAACCACAAGAAAACGAGGGTCGGCTACTTCAGCTTGCATGACATCAACTCTTTCCCTTGCGAATATGGCGATTTTGAGAAAGTGCGGAACGCTAGTGTGTGCATCGATAAAGCCCACGGTCAGTCGATTTGGAATGTCCACTTGGAGACGTGGAAGACCGACTCGGAGTTCTGGGATACCTATGCCGCCAAATATACCATACTGTTAGAGAAAGCGCGCGCTTTTCTACGTCTGCATACCGAACGCCTGCTTGATAGCGCGCCCGGTGACACTCCGCCAAAAGCGGCAATCTTCATTTCCGCAGGTTTTGACGCGAGTGAATGGGAAGGTTCCGGTATGCAGAGGCATAAAGCGAATGTACCCACCGAGTTCTATGCAAAGTTCACCGCGGATGTTGTCCGGATGGCGGAGGAAGAAGGGCTAGGAGTAGATGGGCGTGTCATCAGCGTCTTGGAAGGGGGCTATAGTAATCGAGCATTGACCAGCGGCGTCCTCAGTCATCTCGCGGCGCTGGGAGACACAACAACGATGTCGGCCGCCATCAACCATGAGCGGCAAGTCGGTCTGGCTTCCGAGATGTTTGATCGCTTGCATGTATCAGACAGCAGCAATGCTGCAGCTGAAGCACGGCGCACCCCATCTCATATAGGTTACGATAGTGAGTGGTGGGCGCCAACAGCACTTGAGGAGCTGGAGGCGCTTGTCTATCCACCTCCTGCCGCGGCGTCAAAGTCAAAGTCTGCTCGCACCTACTTTGCACCAACGCAATCTTTCACTGCCAAAGTCGTCACTCCCCCTCGAGATCGAAAATCTACTGGCTCACAGACGGGCTCGGATGTTGTACCCTTGCCAGAGGTAGGCTGGGCTACAGCGGCACACGAACTATCCAAAATCCTTATTCCCAGCCACCGTCAAACCACGAGTTATCGTCCGGAAGAACTTAATGCAGAAGCTTCACGTATTCGGCGGGAGCGTCAGACCGCTGTGGCTGCCGCCCAGAGGGCCACTAACGCAGCATCAGCAGCACCAGAAGGAAATCGGATGCAGCTACGTACGAGAAAGCCCAAAGCTTCTCTGCCTAGCATCCCAAAGGTGGAGACCCCAAAGAAACAGGTTCCGAAGAGCACTCGGAGGATTACTATCGACCCTGGCGACCTGCCGAGTTCAACTACCGGTAGCTCGCCTGGTGTCAGGACAACTCGCAGGAAGAGCACAACGCCGGTCGCCTCTAAGCCTCCGGGTACAGCCGAGTCTGGCCCAAAGAATTCGAGCTCGTCGAATGCTGGGGCAAGCGAAACGCCCGTACAATCAAGCATGGCCGCGAGTAATCGCCCTCTGGAGTCTACTAGCACCCGCAGGTCGAGTACTTCGTCACGCTCCACTGCTCTCAAACGATCTGAGAGTCCCAAGGTGCCTCCTGTACCACGTGTGCCGTCTGGTTTTCTCTCAAAACCAGCCACTGGCGATGATCAGAAGATCGTTTCGGACGCAACACAGGCGGCAGTGACCGAGAAGACGGATTCCAGACATGTAGATTTGGACGATTTGGCAGCTGGCGTGAAGAAATTGAGCATCAAGTTGAAGGTGCCTTCCCCTGAAGAACACGCCGCTCGCGAGAAAGAGAGAAAAGCCGCCGAGGAACGTCAAAGACGCGCTCCCAAGCCGACAACATCCAAGATGCCTAGATCCTCCAAGAAACCCTCAAGCATCACCGCGACCTCGCATGCTTCTACTGCCAGAGGGACTTCTCACCCCTCGCCGAGCCCTAGCATCTCTCAAATGCCTTTTGGTCCAAATATAGCCAACTTCGACAGGAACATGGATCAAGTGAAGCAAGAGAGCCCAGGAAACGCAGCAGAGGAGCTCATTGCATCGTCTCCTGACCCGCTGGTGGAACCTGAAATGCCGCGCTTGAGCAACGTCGCTATTGATCGCCCTCGCTGGGAAAGACCCAAGGATGTGTCAGTATCTGGTTCTGCCCCGATGCAGGAGCCTTCCTCTGGCACAGCAACCTCGTCCTTGTTGGCTTCAGGATCCCTGCCCGCTCGATCTACGGTATACTCACCACCAACAACCGCGCGTCAGACAATGAATGGACTTTCCTTCCTTACGTCCAGTGGCCCTATTCCTTTTGCGGCGGCAAGCACTGTTCCCAAGGAGAACCAGACTTTAGTTATGCAGCAGCCAGGGCTTTTCAGTCACAGTGATAATGCAGGGACTAGTCCTCTGGACCCTATGCATGATCAAAACCATAAACCCAAACATTGATTCATTTCGATCTTTGAATGTCTTTCCTTCTCTTCCCCACCCCGTTTCCATGTGCTAACTTTGACAGTCCTTTATGTTATGCAATATGCCTTTCTTTGTTGATTTAATCTGTTATGTTTGAATATACCCCCTGAGTTGTATCGAGTTTGTTGGTTCTGTCTTAACTAGCCGTTCTTCCCTTTTATCTTTTCACCTGTGAAGCTAAGGATACCGTCCTCATGAAAATCGATTGAATTCAAAGAGTATCTTCTTCATGCATTATTATAAGTCTAGTACCTGTGAATCATCAGCGTCTGCCTAATAATGGCCAAACAGTTGGAGAGGATTACCACAAGAGGAACAAATAACACGATGCTGCTTTCCTTATCTCCGATCTCCGGATCAGATAATCAGCGCCACAGCCACACTGGAATCTTCTTCTCCGCGTTGCTGCGCCTCATCTGACTGCTGACTGCTGACTCAGGCACTTTTCTCCGCATGTTGCCAGTGCCTTCTAGCGCCATCTCTTGTTGCGCATTATTCATCCTTACTCTCTTTACTCAGATATAATCAAGTCGCTCTCTTTGTCGTTTCCTTTGGTTTATTCTGTTCTGAAAGTGTTTCCCCATCATGTCACCCATCAGCGTCTCCAAAGGCCGGACACCCAGCCCGAACGCCCATGAATCCTTCACGGAAATGGCCGATAAGGACCTAGAGTCCATCGGCCGACACTGCCAATTCGAATACTGCCACCAACTCGACTTCCTCCCCTTTCGCTGCGAATCCTGCCGCGGAACTTTCTGCCTCGATCACCGCACCGAAACCGCCCACCGCTGCCCCAAAGCCGGCGAATGGGCCCGCCGCCGCAACGGCAACCAGAACACCAGCACACCCACCCTTCCCACACAGAAACCCACGATCTACAACTCAGACCAATGTGCACACCTAGACTGCAAGACACTCATCAACACGATGAAAGACCCCGGCGTGCGCTGCCCAAACTGTAATAGGCAGTATTGTCTGCGGCACCGGCTACGGGAGGAGCACGATTGCGCGAAGGTCGCGCCGCTGGGGGCTCGGGCCGGCAACCAGGGCCCAAGCAATGCAGAGACGATCCGGTCGATGTTTGCGCGGGTACGTACGTGGGGGAAAGACAAGGGACAGTCGCTGGCGCCGAAACCCAAGGCCAATAGCGCGGCTGCGCGGCTCTCGGAGCTGAATGCGCTCAAGAAGGCAGCCAAGGGGGATGCAGGGGTCCCGGCTGACAAGCGGCTGTATCTGCACGTGGTTGGGACGGCGGATGCGCAGGCGCAAAAGGCGGAGCCGCCTTCGGGGGATTTTTGGTTTGATTCGAGGTGGAAGGTTGGTCGGGTGCTGGATGATGCGGCGCGGAGGTTGCGGGTTGAGAATGTGAATAATCGGGCTGGGGAGGAGGAGCGGCTGCGGATCTTTCATGTGGATTCGGGGGAGTTTTTGGAGTTTTCGGAGACTATTGGGGGTGGGAAGGTGAAGCAGGGTCATACTATCGTCTTGTTGAGAGGGGCCGGGGTTGTTCTGGGGAAGTCGTGAGGAGTGATCCGCTGCGTTCGTTTCTTCTGGATATTCTGCCATCTGGAACTGCATATTTAGCATATGATACACCGAGAGCGTTTTGGATACCTTTTTACATATCTCCCTGAGCCCAGGCGTATTGGAGTCGTCCTTAGATGTCATGCACAGACGTATCTTTATTCAAATCAAGAATCTAAGCTCTACGAGGTCAAACGCTCATGTTCATCTTGATAGCCTTGTGAGGCTGGTACCCAATGACCTCAAACTCCTCCTCCTTCCACCCATCCACAACTCCACTACCGCGATCATCACGTTTGATGCGCAGTTCCGGGAACTCGGTAGGCTCCCGCTTGAGCTGCTCATTCAGCGCGTCGACATGGTCCAGATACACATGGGCATCACCCATGGTATGAATCAGAGTGCCCGGGTTCAGATCCGTCGCATGGGCCAGTACATGCGTCAACAGCGCATATGACGCAATGTTGAACGGGACCCCAAGTCCCATATCGCAGGAACGCTGGTACAGCAGACACGACAGACTCCCCTTCTCGTCCAGCCCATTCGGATACGAGACATAAAACTGCGCAAACATATGACAAGGCGGGAGAGCCATCTTCTTCAGATCGGCCGGGTTCCACGCGCTCATGATGATGCGACGGTCAAAGGGCGTTTCTTTCAGCTTGCGCACGACCTCAGCGAGCTGGTCGACGCCTTGACCGGTGTAATCGGTCTTCGCGTCGGCGTACTCCGCCCCGAAATGCCGCCATTGGAACCCATACACGGGGCCTAGATCGCCGACCTCGCGGTGTCCGAGCCCGACTTTGTCCAGGAACTCGCGGCTCCCGTTACCGTCCCAGATTTTGATGCCTGCTTCTGAGAGGGGGATGGAAGAGGTACATCCGGAGATGAACCAGAGGAGTTCGGCGATGACGGCGCGCAGAAACACGCGTTTGGTGGTGAGGAGGGGGAGGACGGGGATCGGGTCCGAGGAGGGTGTAGCACCAGGCTTGGAGAGCGAGAAGCGCAGCTGGGGTGGTGCGAAGATCGAGCGTGTGCCTGTTCCTGTGCGGTCGGGACGATGCTCGCCTTCGGCGAGGATGGTGCGGATGAGATTGAGGTACTGGTGTTCCTCGTGCGCGGGGTTGTGAGGAGTCGGTGTGCCAGATTGGCTGGGAGTATCTTGCGGTGTCACAGCTGCCGGCGACATGATGCTTACCCTTTGAGTTGAATTGTAATGGTGATTGAGGTGTTTCGTTGTCGACATTGCTTGCGGAGGATCTTTTTGAGCCACGCGTAAACGCGACGCGCGCGCTCACGTGATGATAACCAGATTATCAGGCTACAATTACATAAGTTCCCAATTTGGTAATATTGCTATAGGAGTACGGCAGTTGTACCAAGGTGTCAAATGATGCTTGACACCAGTCTTAAGATCTTGTGGTATGGAAAAGGATGCTCTATCAGCAAGCACGCTAGTCTGCCAGCAGGTCAACTCCAACACCGCGCAGCGCAGTGACAGCCCACTCCGGGAATTTCGCTTTATCCCCATACAGATTGTCGAAAAATTCGCGCAGAAATGCTGGAAATCGATCTTCTAAAATGGCCTGGCGAACAGATCCCATTAGGGAAAGCAAGTAGTGAACATTATGAATGGTGAGACTGTTGAATAATTAGCACTAGCATCCCCCGGATGTATGAAGGGAAGTCTCACAGATGAGCTCCAACCGTCTCTTTGGTAGCCAGGTGGTGGATATACGCTCGCGTAATCCCCAAGCCGCCTTGTTCTCTGGGCCGGCAACAGGAGCAGTTGCACCCTTCCTGTACGGGTCGGAAGTCCTCGGCAAACGACTTATGGCGTAGGTTCATGGTGCCGGAAGGAACCACAGCATTTCCGAATCGCTATCAATGGTCAGTTGGAACTTGGGTCTCAAATGAGTTCGTGGGGTTATCCTTACGGCCGTTCTCGTTGGCCATACACAATCGAACATGTCTGCACCAAGTGCAACTGCTACAACCAGATCTTCCGGATACCCCTGAGCAGCGTCAATAAAAAAAGACTTCCCCTTGGAGGGGGAAAGTTAATACTTACCACTCCCATCACGTATCTAGGCTTATGCTCTGGAAGGAGTCCAGTGCACGTATCCACCCTATAACTATCAGCCGAACGTAGTCAGTGCCGCATTGACGCCAACACATACACTTTACAAAACTCCTCCTTTGCTTCACCACCTGATAGACCTCCAATGGCAATACCCGGTGTATCTCGCGCAACCATCTCAGCGCAGCACTGCCTCCGTAGCTCTAGGTCTAGACCGCCTTGAATGATACAGAAAAGGTTCTGTCTCTCGGGGTACTTGTGCGCATCGATACAGCGGTCTAACCATCGAACGGACCGTTCCATAGCCTCGTGAATCCTGGCATGATCGGGAGAGGTAGTTGCGATCACGTCGTCCAGTTGCATGATAATATCTGAGCCGATCGAGTTCTGTAACGAGATCGAATGTTCTGGTGTGAGTAGCCTAGAAAGACCCATTATCAGTGGGATCCCTTGAGACTCCGAATCGGCAAGGACACACACATCGGAGTACCATCGTGGGGACTGAGGAATCGGACACCTTCCTCGGTGACCTTCGCGAGCTTCAGTAGAGAAACCATCTGAAAACTATGTATTACAGGCGTCAGTGTCAGATCAGAAAAGAGAGAGACATAGCTCACCCGCCGCTATCTGTCAGGATATTCCGATCCCATCCTTGCAGCTTATGCGCCCCGCCTACTTCGTCTAGAACTTCCTGTCCCGGTTTCAGACCCAGATGGTATGTATTATTCAAGCACAGCATGCAGCCTGTCTGCTTGAGCTGGTCATACGTGAGTCCCTTGAGGGACGCCTGTGTCGCAACCGGCATAAAGATGGGAAGCGGCACGGAGCCATGAGGGAGATGGAGGGTGCTAGCGCGCGCTTTGGTTGTCTACGTTTAATTACCTGATTAGATCAAATTCAAAAATACCAGAAAATGTGTGATAGTGAGATACATACTGAGCACTTTTTATGCAGATCAAAAGTCAATGCAGATGGCATCTTTCTGCGCGGAGGGGTAGCTTCTGTCGACATGTTTGCAATCTGGGAGCTGCGCAGGGCTGGATTGGAGTATAATTTTGACACGACACGACCGTTTCTACTTTTTAGAACACTATGATAGAATTCACTGCTCAAATAATATGCAGGACATTTCATTGAGAAAGAAAGGGTAGAAGATCGACGCACAACAGCAGAGAGATGCAACAAAATCGCGATTCAATCATTACCTATCGATAGATAAAGATTGGCGCTAACCCAACTGGGCAAAATTCGAAGCTGTTCTCGCGACCAATCAGATTGATCGTTGCTTTCTTCTCCATATTCCAAAGATACATGCGGATTGCATTGTGTTTTCCCAGCCAGAGTCCAAGGATAGAAGAATTGCCGGGCCAGCCGGGGTGAAGGATTCAAAGTTCTTCATGGTGCGCCGACGAAAGCTATGCCTGTCCTAGTTTGTCTCCGCACAATGTAGACGTCAAGCCTTCCGGCGCCAACTGGTGAGTCTGTGCAAGCGATTGAAACCATGGCAAACCATAATCCAAATCATCTTTTCAGAGTGGAAAGTGAGAAAACTGAAACACAGAGCGAGTGAGAGTGGCCATCAGAGATCTCAGCTGTTTACCTCACAAAATCTTGGAAAGGACGCGGACGAGCTGACGACACACTACAGCGAATTGAGCCAGTACCAATGGCGATAATCTGCAGACTTCACATCCCTGCGCTGTGAGAACGGCCAAGTTTAGATTGCGGGATTGTTAGCATTATTTCGTTTCCAAGCTCAGTTGTAAATGCTAGGCTGGATACGACTCCTATTTCTCTCTCGTGGCTCCAATAATGTCCGTTCTGTCAACGCCAATGTCAACACACACCTGCCGATCTATGCCTCGTCATGGTAGTAACCAATCATTGCCACTGTACTGTGTACCTTTTAGGCATGATTAACCATCTTCGGTCATAGCCGTCGGAGGTTCACCGACATCGCGGAAGCACCAGATCCCATTTTCTTCAAACGGGGTTACCCCAGGATGCGGAGCTCTGTTACTTGTGCGGGGGCTCCAACATATTCTGCCAGACCCAAGCGTATAAATATGCTCAAAGGAAGAATTGCTTCTCAAAAGCTTGTTCATTGCCCCCCCGGCTCTTTGGTTGTCTAGCTCCGCGAAAATGAGCGAGCAAGAGAAACACCACCACGGCGTGGAAGATACTCGCGATCTTGAGATTGCGTCCGATGTATGCGCCGTGGATTAAGCATTCGAGTTGTAGCTGTTATTGCTAATTGTTAACCACAAGGACGTTCACGAGCAGCATTCTGATGCATCATATCGCAGTCCTCGGGAGAAAGCACTGGTCTGGAAACAAGACTTGCGCATTGTTCCTCTATGTGCAGCGATCTACCTCCTCTGTTATCTAGATCGGTCTAACATCGGTAAGCATGAATCTGGCTCTTGCTCAGTGAATTCTCATCTTGATTGGCACAGGGAATGCAAAAATCCTCAACCAAGATACGCACAATGACCTCCTGAACGAGACTAAGATGACATCGTATCAATACACGTGGGTTTTGTCCGGAAAGTTCGACGACGCTCAAGCGTACTGACATGGGCTAGGATTGCCCTTATGGTGTTCCTCATTGCTTATGCGCTGTTTGAAGTCCCTTCGAATTACTTGTTGAAGAAGCTGAGGCCGAGTGTATGCCCCGAGAATCTTGTGTTTGAAATGAGAAACTTATGATGAAATCTAGAGATGGATTGCGTTTCTGATGCTGTCATGGGGTGCATGCACAATGGGCTTGGGAGGAGCCCATAACTACGCTCAAGTCACCGGCATCCGTTTCCTGCTAGGAGGTATACCCTCTCTCAAGACCAAGAACTAAATTTAGGAAATGACTGACAGCCGTCAGTAATGGAAGCGGGACTCTTCCCTGGCCTGGTCTACTACCTGACCTTTTGGTATCGACACTCCGAGCGCTCCATGCGCGTTGCGTTGATCCTCGCATCCGCTACCTTAGCCGGCGCCTTTGGCGGTGCAATCGCATACGGCGTGGGTCACATGAATCGGGCCCATGGACTATCTGCATGGCGATGGCTTTTCATCATCGAGGGAGCACCCTCCTGCGCTTCAGCGTTTCTAGTCTGGTTCTTTCTTCCCGATTATCCCGAATCAGCTCGTTGGCTCACACAAGAGGAGAGAGACCTTGCCGCTCAACGGCTGCGAACAGAAGGCTCCAAGGGAGAAGCCAAAGCCATGACCTGGGGGGATGCTAAAGCCGTGCTAACAGATTGGCGTCTCTACGCACACTATGCCGTCTGTTACCTGTTCTCAGCCTACTATTTTTCCCACAACTAATGCCTCTCAACAGGTTTACTTCGGCATATCCGCCCCCTTTTCCAGTCTTTCTCTCTTTACCCCCGCCATCACCAGCGGTCTCGGGTATACCAACCTCCGCGCACAGCTCATGACAGTGCCTCCATGGGCGGTAGCATATGTCGTGACAACAGCCGCAGCCTGGTCCGCAGACCATTTCAACAGGTACAAGTCCTCGCCTCAGCACCTGCCTCACAACGCACACTAACAACCTACCATCAGCCGTGGCCTCCATTCCGCCCTCTTCTCCTTCATCGGCGCCATGGGCTTCCTAGCATCCGCCGTCCTGCCACCAGACGCTTACATAGTACCCTCCCCCCTCCCTCCGCAAACCCTACAGAAATGCCTAACAAGAGTGAATTAGCACCGCTACGGCTGCCTCATCGTCGCCACCAGCGGCGCCTTCGCCTGCATCCCCCCGCTCCTGGGCTGGCTATCCTCCAACCTCCGCTCCACAGCCGGCACCGGGCTAGCAATAGCCCTGAACGTCTCCTTCGGCGCACCGGGCCAAATCGTCGGCGTGTGGATTTACAAAGCTAACGAAGCGAAGAGGGGGTATCCGACGGGCCACTGGACCAACGCTGGGTTACTCCTGTTTGTTTGTGCGGGGTGCATCATGCTCCGATTCTATTACGGGTGGTTGAACCGTAAAGACAGAGGAAGTGGGAAAAGATTTGCTTATTGATGGTTTCATGTTGATCTCATTTCCTTCTCTAGACAAGTTTTGGGGGGAAATATCATATGCAACCTTGTAGTAAAGCGAACCTAACGCGAAACTCGAACACAATCTAATCAACCTATAGACTTAGCCGTATCCAAGTTGGCCATGACCAGTTGGCGAACGCCAGCGGAATCGATGCGTCCGTTGGTCAGCACGTGAACACTGGAAAATTTAAGGTTAAGCTCATGTCATGACATGGTGCAACCAAGGATACGGAACGCTGTAACCGTACTTTATTTAACACCGTGATTTCCAGCTGGACAACGAACCCGCACACCCCATTAGTGCATAAAATAGCCCTTCTATGAAGAGTCACCAAGTCCCCAACAGATGTTGAAAGTTCAAGAAGGTAAGGCAAGACGGGAACAGAAAGTGGACGGGAAAGATAGGAAACGGGAGTCCTACTGTCTACTTTCATGGCTCAGAACTGGCACGTGCCAAAAAGACGAAGCCATTTCCCCCTAGATGGTTGATTCGCAAGAATAAAGTGTTCCCGGCCCGTTTGGTGCTGGTGGAAGCCAGTGCGGCTAGACCCGCGGACTCAAGGAGCAAATGGCAGGGCCTGTCTTAGGTATGATTGTCACAAGAAACATACACAGGAGCTGGAAATACCACAAAATTCCAAAATTCAAAATTTCGACAGCAAGAATTCAAAATGCACGCAATGAAATAAGATTCGAGTATCGAATTTGTCCGTCACAGTACTGTCGTCATAATATCGTAACAAGGTCTCCGTTGTGCGGGTGCCTTGCGAAAACTGAAAGAAAATAAAGGAGGATTGTACAGGAAAGGTCGATGAGTCGGAAAGAAAAGCATAACCTAACCGCTTGTGATAGAGAGTGTACAACCAAAAGAACCGAGCAAGATATGGCAGGGGCTGGGGTTCTGTAGTCCTGTAGAAAGAAGTTGTGGCGAACGGAAACGTTCGTTTTCCGATTGTCCACCATCTTCAACATCGTAGTCATCGATGTGTCCCAGTGCTTGATGCAGGATATTGCACAAAGAAGAATGTCGACAGCCGAGAATGTTGTACATAACGTCTGCGGAACCCGAAGATTCAGGCATCAAGTCGGAAATGCGTCGTACGCGGTCATAGGGGCGAAAAGAAAGAGGAGGGGAGAAAGGAAGGCGAGTAATCGTTCCAGCCCGAGTGGACCAGACAGAGAAAGGAAAGTAGTGCTCAACCGTATCAAGCCCATTGGATCCCACTCTATCTCGGCCGTATTTGCTCGCCTGCTACGGCCAAACCTTCCCAGGAAGATTATCACGGCGAGCTTGCGGTTGCTGTTGGTAAGTTAAGTGCGTGAAAGCTACCTCGGCAGCGTCATGTTTGGCGTTGTTTGTGTAGTTGCCATCGTACCAGAATCGCGCGGAGTATGATTTATCTTGTACCCTCACAGAGCAGCTCCAAGCCGTCCGACCTCCTGATTGAAGACATAAAGCCGTTAGCACTTGGTACAACAAGCTGCCAGGTTTAAAAGTCGGTGAAGGAAAAGTTACTCCACAATCCAGATACCGAGACACACAGTGGGCACCATTCAGTTCACGCAAGGGTTGATTTCCGGGAAGAGGGATAGATGAGAAGATGCAACGCAAAGGAAGAATATACTCTCAATCAGGACCTTTGAAAGAAAGAGCAACGAGAGGAGCGAGGGGGTTCAGTTACCTCGACGATCGGAGAACAATGTGAACACAGGATTTCCAAGGCCTGCAGTCTTGCAATGCTCTGCAGGATGATAGAGTCTGGAATTAGTCCCGCGAACGATAAATCATACGGCACATGGACGATTTCTTCAGGGAAATTGTAGTTCAAGTGGGGCGTACTCTCAAGTTGCTCTATCCATTCAACCTTCCGACCACCATTTCCTTGCAGGCTAGTCGAGGTCATGTTGAAGTGGTTTTCTTGTCAAAAAATAATATGATTCTTAGCGGTATTGGGTCCCTTGACAGCCACAATAATGAGGGCTGAAATTGAAGAAGATTAAAGGCACGCAAAAGCTTGAAGAGAAGGACGAAGTCGGTAAGAAAATTTGAGAATATCAAGAGCCAACAACCTTTCCGGAGAACTTTTGCCCAAGAAGGGGCAACAAGTGCCAACACGAATAGAGACGGTTTCTGGAGGGCGAAGATGAATAAAAAAAGAAGACCCTAAGAAGCAGGATCAATTGAGTCGAGAGATTTCTGTTCACTTTTGATATAAGTCGATACCTTTTTTGAATTTTCTCTTTCCCACCCAAATAGCCCTGATGGACATGGGAAGCGGGGGGTCATATAAACTGTGGGCCATGCTTGACCCCAAATCGCTTTTTTTTTTTTTTATTTCCCTGCGCAAGCAAGACAATTTTGGCGTGACAAACACGGAGCCTAACCATGAAACCTAACAGTCGGGCTTATGCATGTCGCTGGGGGCAAGCTACAGCGTCAGCAACCTCTCCGCCCTCCCTTATCCTCCAGTCAAAAGACCGCCAGTTGCATGGAGAACATGCGGATCATTTTGAGGCTGCAAAGCTGGAACGGCCCGGCGCACGCCGACTGAGAATGCACCCTGAAGAAACGCCAGTTACCAAGAAAAAGGTGCCACGGAGCTCCACCCAGACCAGATCCATTTGATGACAAGGATCGGATGGCGCAGAGGCAAAAGGAACAGCTGTGGCACAAGGAAGCCAGTTCACAGATCCGAAGCCTTTGAACAACTCAGACATCTCGTCTCCTTCTCTTGCCTTGACACTTCCTCCCTCCCCTTTCCTTTCGTTGATTCCCGCAAGCATTGCTCCTTATCGGGCATGAAGAATCTAGACGCCTCGTGGACGCTTCTCCAAGGACAAAAAGGAGGAAGCCCCTCCTTCTGGAAGGACCAGATAGTGGAGGGGGTTGTTCAGTCGCCCAAAAGCGGAGAGGGGCTCCATAGGAGCAGAAGCGACGAATTGAAGTCAGGATCTGCTCACATCAGCCAGTAAGGCCACCGTAAAGATCGAAAGCGGGCCCAGAGACCACAATGCCAGCTCATCAATGATTCAATCATGAATCTGGACCGAGGGACTTTTCAAACACATCGTTCCTGTCAGCCCTGAAAACGAATGGCCATAAACCGGGCCGCTCTGCATGAACAGATGCCATGGGGACATGGGTTGCAGATAGGTAAGAAGCAACAGCAGAGAAAGAAGACAAGGGCGCTGGAGATATCCCGGCAGGAACGTCAAACCCAAAAAGGCAACGCCTGATGGAACGTCCCAGCTCGTGCGGTTAGAGCAGCCCTTTTGCATGGAACACAGCTTTGCCAGCGAAGAGAGACATCTATTGGGCTCAAAGTTGACCCAAACTGTCTGCCGAAGAGGAACCATCATGATTCGTTGCTTTCTTCTGGCACCATATTGGGCATACATACGTGCATCCTCATGTTGTTCCTCATCGCCGTCAACTACAGAACATCAATAAATGACAGCGATTTCTAGAGACGAAGCGATGCGCGCGGTAGGGAGTCGCGGGCCACAGAATTATCAAGCACCTGCATAAGAAGCTAGATGCCATCATCTATCATAGCACCGGGGGAAGTTGAATCGCTTCCACGAGCTCACGGAAGGCCTATGGCGACGCCGTTTGATTCGATGGAATAAAGGGACATTGACGAGCCTCGATCTGCCCCGCATCGCCCGCAGGACAAGCTTAATTGGAATCTGTCCATCGCTGGGAGCTATCGGCTGTTATCTCGAGCATTTTCACCAATAGAGGAAGAAGAAGGAACGAGCAAAATGAGAAAGGAAATGAAGAAAAAAAAAAAGAAAAAAAACGACTTCCTTCAGTTGCGGGATGAAGCCTGGTCCAATCATTCCAGCCTTTCGTAGAAGTACCGTCCTGTCCAAGGTACCTTACATTGTAGGGAGTTAAGGAGGAGGTGGTGAGCTTCGGAACATCAATCCCATGATTTCACTCCTCTCTCTTCGCCCCTTTTTTTTTCTCTGGCTCCTCATTCCACACATTCTAAGCAGATCATTCGCGCTTCATCTTGATCCTAAGCGCTGGACTGGCCCACCACGGGGTCGCTACTCGCTAGTGAGGCAGACGGCTACCACGAACCATGGTTCCTGTACGTTGCTACGGAGCAAGTAGGACTGACTCGTTTCAACGCAAACTAATCAAGATCCCATGCACCCATCATCTCCCCTGTCACAATTCAGACAGACTATGGAACAGCTATCCCAAAAATATCCATGCCAGCAATCATATACACGTTGATCATACTTCCAAAAAAGAAATGAAAGGGGGTCATCCGACCAAGAGTCGGCCGACAAATGTCAACACAGCGAAGACTTGAGGCCGCAGAGTTTCCGTTACACATTCAAGAGACGACGACAACAACTAACAAGCAGGTCGGGCTGGGATCCTCGTCGCCAGCGAACCAGATACACGCAAATGCAAGGAGGTCCAGGCTGAAAATGGCAGCTGTCAGAAAATCAGGCATCATTATCCAGATTCATCACTGTTGTGAAGGAGTTGGTAGAAGGCTTCGCGCCACTGCACGTCGACACCACGAGAGGGGTCCTCGCTGACGTACGAGTCAGGCTATTGTGAAAGCGACTTGATCCAACTTCTTTCGCACGTCCTTCACATATCCATTAGAATCAGGCGGATCCACGCCGGTGAAACACTTGATCAATAAGTCGCATAGGCCCCATCAACTCAATGCTTTTTGCGAAAGATGATTTAGCCGGTTGAGTGGACGCGGTATGACGCTTCGAGTGCCATCGCTGCCGGATGCAGTCATCAACTAGAACAATCAACCCTGTAGCTACGATCACGCTGCAAAACGATCAGCACAAGGTCCATTTCAGACGAAACTTGTTCTTGTCATTGAGAGGGGGGAAGTCCGGCTTACTCGGCAACTTCATGCATTTTCTCGTACACGGATGAATCGCTAATCCACATTGAGGACGGAGGAACCCAACCACCCTTGCTCTCCTCCTCGACAGCTTCCACTGGCGTGAGGATTTCGGGCACGATGTGAGCGATCGCCTTGGACGTCCGCGTGTTGATGAGGTGGTAGGACACTTCCCGCAAATCTCCTTCTTTCCTGCACTCTTTCTTCCATTGGTATTTAGTGGACCAATACACAAACTCGTACCGCTTGGGCATCCCTGCGCTTCGCCTCTTGACCTCTACATGCGCATAATTAGAAAACTCTAGCAACGTTGTATCTGCGAGAGCGACTGGACGACTGGGACCCTCCTTGGCATCTGCTGTTGCATCATCCAAATTCGCATCTTCCTCCTTGATCGAGTGATATCCCGAGTCGTGGCGCTTATGTTCGGCGCTAGCTATCGATCCATTCCCACTCGACCCAGGCCGCAAGCTTGCCAACACACTGCTCCAGGAGCGCCGAAGAATGGGCCTCTTATCGACATTGGACGATCTGGGCCTCCTTTCTGAATGACAAACCTCACGACCAGAGTCCCGACAGTAGCGCCGAAACGAGAATTTTCTCGAGAACAAGTCATACATGCGGAGATGAAAGAGGATTACATCTTGTTGATAGCCACCCCTTTGAGGCACTAGAGTGTCGACCCGTAGATTCATATTACCATCTAGCGTCGAATCATCGTGCCGGATCAGTAGCCGTCGGGATGATGGGAATAGCTCTGCAAAGGTGGTTGGATTGGAGGGGATCGCGTCAGTGGCATAGATCTCCGGCCTTCGGTCGATAACCTCATATTGCGGGTCTTCTGGTAAATCGTCGGCCGAGGGTATCGTTGATGCGTACGTTGATACAGAGTCTCTAGGGCCCTTTGTGAAGCGATCCGTTTCTGGACGTCGCTTAGATGTGGGCCGATCGCTGTAGATCGTAGGGGCCGTGCTTTTCGACCGATCCGAGGCTTCGCTGTCAGTCGAACTAGAGCTGCCCCCTGTTCGGGCACAACGACCTTGACACGACGATGCACTGTAAGATCCCATGATGTTTTGAATGCGACAGTGTGAAAAGAGATGCGTCGGGGTTCTGCAATTTCAGACCCTGGAAGCGAAGCTGGACACGGAGTTGTTCTCGTCCACCGGACTCCGTAAAACAGGTAGGCTTGGATCAAATGTACCAGATAAGACAGTAAGCAAAAAAATAAAAAAAAATAAAAAAAAATGACGATGGTACAAAGTAGGTAGGAATAGAATATATATAGTAATCCGTATGCAAATTAGATCACCATCCTCTTTCACTGCTTAAGGAACAGTCGCTCAGCCCAGGATTTCGCGTATGACAGAGCATCCAGTCGGATACACTCATGAGGTGAGATGAGGTGAGGCAAGAAAATTCCAGCAGCTGGAACCGAATGAAAAGGGAGAATAGATCAGTCATACGATGGGTGTTCGGATTCGAAGCCCTTTTCCCTCTCAGGGCTTTGGAAGTAGGTTATAGGGAGCGATTCCGAGGGATGGAGGGGCTCAAGGGAATGTGAAGGGAGGCCCGAGGGAGCGGTAGATAGCAGATGACGCCAGGAGTATTGGGAAGGGAGGTAGGTCAGGTGCCCGAACAAGGACAATAATCGGTAGTATTGGCTGAAGAGGAAGAAGGAGAAGGAACTAGCTGGTAATAGTAATTTCTAGGGATCGAACAGCCCCCAATACAAGGAGAAATGGATGAGGATAATCCGCGTGGCGCAGGAATGTTTTGGCGGTAGTGGTGGTGGTTGTGTTGGAGGGCAACGAGGGAGAATGAGAGGAACGCATGAAGGAATGATCAAGGGCTATGGAGAGGAAGCGAGCCACGTCAATCCAGTCCGGTCAACCTTTATGGTTCAGCTTCGAGGCTTTGATTGAGTAATTTAATCCCATTCGTGATATTCCTTGTGTGATGTCCTTTGCGGATGATTGCTTTGGAACAGAAAAATAAGACACTAACTAAGCAGACTTTGAATATGTCATTCGTTCAACAGCCCGAATACAGTGATGGGGGCCTGTATCTAATCTATTTCTGTGATGCTCGAGGCTCAGCCATCTGATACTTCATAGTACAGCCTCGATAAGTACTCCATTTCGGGTTTATCTACGTTTATTCGTCAATGAAGCCGATGATTATTGCGATGATGCTCTTATGCAGCTACCTCTTAACATCCAATCTCATCGGTGTGTGCCTAATGAAAGCGTCAGCCCGAAAAAGTAGCGACATCATCGCTAGAAGAAGCCTGACAATGAATAAGGCCTCTACATCCGAAGAAATAGGTCTCGAAACATTCTCTCAACTTTTATTCGCGCCTTACTTCCAGCGACTGCAACCGTTCCGTTCCAGAAGCGACCATAAAAGAGGCGTGAGCGCCCAGGCTGACCAGCAGGTGCTGGACCCTCTCCCAATGGGAAGATGAAGATGGCAGATTAAGCCGATCAAGCCGTTGTCAAGTGCCCTGATGTCCTGCAATCAATGCAAATACGATATTCTCCGACCAGCCAAGTAGCGCGTGAACCAGGAGGATGGAAGCGGGCCATTTCGGAAATTGATTCTCTGCTACTATGATACTCTTGTACATCCCACGCCATAGTCTAGAGGTTGCCTGATTCGAACCCTGGTACTCCGTACAACTCGATATTTATCTGACTGGGAGGGGTTCTGGCCACTGTGCCTGAGATTTGGTATTTCACATGCTATGCTCAGTGTGAGCATTCCTACATCTTTTACTTCTCTTCAACTCCTCTTCTACCTTCATCGAGAGATTTCTAACTTGCACGATCTAACGATCATGGACCCAGGGACCTTACAACTACTACCATGGAACCGACTGGGGGCCTTCGGATCGGACCGAAATTAGAGAGTCTGTGAGTATCTACGATGGTCAATGCTCTAACTAAAGAACTTCTGAAGAACCTCTTAAGAACACAGAGCAAGCCTTCTAAAGGCCTGAAGAATCATACAGTGGATATGTTCATCATATCGTAATTTTTGGACATTTCCCAAGGACGACTAACTAATCTATCATCACTCCGATATCGGTATTTCTCCTCGGTGTAGAGATCACGACTCACAGTCAGATCATCCCGCAATACAGAGTACGGAGCCATCAGAGCAAATTATGGACCGTCGGCGCTGATCCCCGCTATTAATGGAGGCTGCGAAGCCGCAATCTGATGGATCCTATCTTGGGTTCTCAAACAGCGGAATGATATCAATTGCCAAAGCATATCAAGAATTACTTCGAGGGATGGACCATCCTGATGATAAACATACTACAATACAGAAAGTTACGACATTAATGGTCCATTGGCTGTATGCGTAAAGTGCATTGACATTTCCCAAGGCATCCATGCATCCTTACGGAGTAGACAGATCGGCCCATCCCACTGCCACCTGGCAGTCTCTGTGGCTTATGCAACGGCATAGCCTGCCGATGAACCAAATAAGGAATTGGGTCAACATCCCGTCTGGTTCTACGGCTAGATAATGACGGATTCAAAAGCTAAATCCTCCATAGGTCAACGAATGGTCAGGTCAGAACCCTGATCCACGACACCTTACAACTGTTTTCTGTTTCCTAGTAAAGTCTGCTCGGTCGAAAACGTTACACGGAACTCTTTTCTTACCAACTCACTTCAATTCGATGATCCAATTCCCTCAACAGCACCTCGGGAATTCAGTGCATCGTTGAAATAGGGAAAGGCACACGGCGATCCTCTTCTTTCAAAGTTCATTTTGTAAAGTGCTAGAGGCGAACACCCAGGACCGCCACTCTGGCCCAGCATTCAATGACCAGCAGAACACAAAAAAATGCACAATGACCGCATTACCATACCAATGATGACATGAAACCGAAGAGAAAAGGAAGCAAGAGAGAAAAGCCAAGTCCCCCACACTAAGGTACGCATTCATCCCCGCCAGCTCATCAAACCTACCGGGGACTGTCTGTGAGGAGTAATCCCGTCGATCTGATCGACGCCGACAGTGTTGTAGAGTCTTATAGAGTTATGTAGATTTGTAGATATGGTATCATAGATTAGGACTACTCGAATGCTTAGTACCATGGATATCGGTATGCACGAGTGTCTCTGAAGGTACCACCGTGCTGATCTGTTTACTTCCAACTTGCAGCTCATAACTTGTTTGTCAATCAGGTATGAGCCTGCATTAGAGGTCGTACGTGAGGGGGCATCCATGATTCTAGCGTAGATCTACCAGTTTCTCGCTCTCTGCAGTTACAGGAACTATCCGGGCCTTTGAACTTGGCTGCATTCTGCCTAGCCAGTCCAGACAGGAGAGGACTGCAGCTGTGCCTTCCTAGTCCCAAGTTTGTAAGCGCAACGAGTTTATATGGATTTCTTCACATGATGTGGAAGGGGTGACTTGCAAGGCGGAGCCTGCGCAGAAAATCTCCTCATCTATGACGGTCGAAAGACAGCAGCAATAGGTAGCACTGTCTTTAGTATTCAAAAAGACGTTCAAGCCCAAGGGACAGGCAAATGACGTTGCTTGTGTCGAGCATGATTCCAATAAGCAGGCGGACATCGTAGTCACCCACATTCATTAAGTCATCGAATATTCTGTGCCCTTCTTTGTCAAGGGAAACAGGATTATGATCAGGGTGCGGCAGGCGACCAAGTATCGTCACATACGTATGATCCAGATGGCCCAGACAGCGGTTGAGGGAAGTATTCTGCTTCCTGCCATATGATAAGTGACTATATTCAATCAGTTTACTGATTCTATGATTGACAACATCCTGTATGTGTATCATAGTATCATACACGGCTGACCAATCCGGAAGACCATGTGTCTTACACAAACGTTTTATCTTACATCGAACTCACCGAAGTTTGTGCATGAGTGTCAAAGGCAAAGTTTCATCAAGCCTCTTATCTTAACCCATCTAAACCATATAATGAACCCTATAGACATGAAATGAAATTCACCTACGCTCAGATCTGGGCCCAGAGTGGCTTCGGAAGGTCATCGCCAGGCTTGATCATAGCCTCTTGATGGCAATTCGTTGGTACGGACACCTGAGCCGTGAGCCCAGGTCGACTACCTGGCGCCGGCATATGGAACCCAACGTAGGCCTCACGGCGGGCAGGTTCCCCCACAGTGATAGACCATGTATGCAGGCCGTAGTAACTCGCGATGGAATGGACGAGCCAGCGACTGACGAAGGTAAGTATAGACCCAGCGAAAGATGGCATTCGAAACGTACCCAAAGCCGGCGGCCCGGTCATCAACCAGGCTCTCGAACACCATCTTCTCACCATCTCGCTCATTATGCTGGCTTAAATTCGCGCGCAGTTCTCGCAACCTTGTCTTGTGCTCAGGCGAGTCATGCGTCTGTCCATTGCGCCCCACAAAGACTACTTCATCCTCAGATTCGTCCTCGGATGACAATGGTGCATCTTCCAAGCCTTCTTTCTGCAGCATCAGCTGCTTCTCGCTCCATGTCTGGATGAACTGTCTAATATCTTCTTCCAAATCCTGGAGCATCCCACGAGCAGCACGCGCATGCTTCAATCTCATGCGAAGTTCCTTGGGAATGCGATGCTTCTCATGCCTCGTACCTTTGGGAGTCTGCTTGGAAGACGTCCGGTCGAGGTGAGCATATTTCACATCCCAGAGAGGTGCAAGATAGTAAGGCATGGGATCATGTCGCGGATATGTCGGCTGTACCGCCCAATCACCAGGGTTAGGAGGCTCAACCCAGGGGTTATGCAAGAGACGATCTTTGAGAGCAAGTTCAATCAGCAATGACGAGAACTGAGAAGCGGCGAGTTGCACCCTTTGGAGGAAAGGGATGCCTCAAAAGACCATGGCATTCACGTCACAAGTCAAGACATACCGTTCTCCCAACGTTGTCTGCGTCGACTCCCGTCCTTTCCTTTGAGGAGCGCTTCCCGCCTCTTGAGACTATCGCGACGAATAGGTTCCCGACGTCTGAATGAAACCGAGGCAACCGGTTGCGTCTCTGACTCACGAGTCACAAGCTTGACTTTGGGTACAACTCCCGTTTGCACCACAGGAACTGGGTCGTCTAGAGGAATAGATAGAGGAACCGAGGTGCCGCGCAGAGGGGAATCACGCGTCGAGATGAATTCGACATTTCTATCGCCGGCCGATACTGACTCCGACAGAGCCAAATTCTGCAGAGACGCAGCTGCCTGCTCCGACCAAGCTGAGATTGCTCGAGTCTGCTGCGGTGTCAGGCGTCCCTGAGAGTTGACCCGGGATGGCAGTGTTGGATGGATGGCCATTGTGGAGGGCGCGAGCGGGCTATCGATAAGTTCGGCTGGATGGGGCCTAGTTAGGAGTGGCAAAACACTTCAGAGACAGGAATGCACAGAACGCTCTGAGTCTGCTGAATCAATGACCTCTGGTTCGACTGAGGAGAGAGGAGGAGAGTCAAGTAAGGATGAGGGAGTAATGAATGGGCGGGGGGATGAAGAGAGATAAGAACCAAGAAAGCAGATGCGCAGATAACCAGTCGTCGCGTCGGAAGCCGAAGATCGCGGGTTCTTACCGGAAGAGTAGTGGTACAAAACTTTTCTCACCATAGAAAAGGCCTCGGGTTGACTCACGATGGGGCACGGGTTATAGAAAAGTCCATGATTGGTGCTTGGCTATCCATACCCTAACCCCTTCCAGCATCTGCAATCTGTCATGCCGGCTGCAGGTACATCATCATCTGGTTGATGATGTGACTTCGAATACGAACCCAGTCATCTCGGTATGATTCAAAATCATGGCGAGCAATGGTCATTTGTACTTTTGGTTTGAAGCTCAGCCAGGGCCGCTCGAATGGTCGGCATTATTTTTGTATCAGTTCAAATGATGCTATGGTCGAAGTTTTAGTGGTTTCTTTGGTCTCTCAGTATGTCTACAATGACGTACGTAGTTTCACAGCACACAACAATGGATGACTAGGATAGATCACAGACTTTAGGACGTCAGTTGAGCAAGAATATGAGCTTATGGATGGCTTGCATAAGTTGAGAATTTGAATAGGCGCAAAACACACGTAAGGTGGTTTCCTGGTGAGCAGCTTTCGAATAGACTACCATTGCAGCTTCAACAAGGAAAATCCATTCATTCGAGGCTGAAGCCTGATCTTCCCGCTAGGTACTCTAACAGGAGTAACAGAAGTCCCTGAGTCGCCTGATTCCCGTCGTTAATGCGGGCCAGGCCTCATATCCATGCGGGGAAGTTTGGCAGCCTTATCGCCTGAGGCATATTGATCTGTGAATAGTGGAGTTCATGACTACTGACACGGTCGCATTCTCTAATGAGTTATGAAGGCGTCATGATTGAAGACTTGGAGCAATATACCCTTGGAGATTTTGATGGAGTTTGAACACAATCACAATGAGCTTCACATCAAATCTCAATATCGGTTAATATCCATAAACATACAAATGGAGGACAAAGGGCCCATACAAGCCACGGGACTGACGGCAGAGGTCAAACCATCCCCTCACAAACCAAACTTGCTAGTCGCTAGTTGCTAAGGTAGTTGCTACCTCTTAATATCCTGAGGAGTCTGTGATTTAAGTTACAATCTTACTCCCTACAATAATACCTAGTAATCACCTAGGTCGACCTAACCAGAGTTCAGGAAATATTATATCCAATTACTCCACTGGAGCGGCTAAGCTACCATCCTCGGTGCTGAATTGCTCTATCATTTATTATTTAAGCCACCCGCCAGTGCTCTTCTCTGACGCAACGGTCTGTGTCTGGACTTGGCCAGTTGCTCGCGATAACCAGTCCATAATTATCCGCCCAATCATCACGTATTCCCTGTCTGCCCTGAGACAAATGAGCTGTACCTTGCGCTGCAGCCTCCTTTGATCTTGGAAGGGTCCTCAGCACATCAACATTCTTCAATCCATCTTGCTTCATCAAAAGCTGTGCTTACGCCGTTCGGCTCGAAGCTCACCGGACATCAATCATACCTTCTACATTGTTATTCACCTTGTTTTATGAACTTCAGGGACAAAATTTACTGATTCACTATGAAAGTCTTCGCAGCTATTGCGCTGAGCGCAACAGCTTTAACAGGGGCTCTTGCTGCAGTGGTTACTCAAGAGGCATTCTTAAACAACCCTCGCATCCATCATGACCAGGAGAAGTACTTGATCGAATTGGCGCCTTATCAAACACGATGGGTGACTGAAGAGGAGAAATGGGCATTGAAATTGGTATCATACTTCTACAAACCTTGAATCTCCAACCCAACAGGTCACTAACTGCACGATTGAATCAAGGACGGCGTGAATTTTATCGATATCACAGAAGAGCACAACACCGGATTCTACCCCACTCTCCACAGTGCCAGCTATGTCAAATATCCGCTGAAGATGCAGTATGCAGAAGAAGTGGTCACGCTTACCAAGGATCTATCGAAGGAAAACATGAAGGCCAATCTGGAACACTTCACATCATTTCATACTCGCTACTACAAGTCTCAGACAGGAATCCAATCAGCGACTTGGCTGTACGACCAAGTCCAGATGGTTGTCTCAGAGTCAGGAGCCGCTGAGTATGGTGCAACTGTTGAGCGATTCGCTCACCCATGGGGCCAGTTCAGCATTATTGCTCGGATTCCCGGCAAAACGAACAAGACTGTGGTGCTGGGCGCCCATCAGGACAGCATCAATCTATTCCTCCCGTCAATCCTGGCTGCCCCCGGTGCTGACGACGATGGAAGTGGAACTGTCACCATTCTCGAAGCGTTGCGCGGTCTGCTGCAGTCAGACGCCATTGCCAAGGGTAATGCATCCAACACTGTCGAGTTCCACTGGTACTCTGCAGAAGAAGGTGGAATGCTGGGCTCCCAGGCCATCTTCTCCAATTACAAGAGGGAGAGGCGGGATGTCAAGGCCATGCTCCAGCAAGATATGACTGGCTACACCCAGGGAGCTCTCAACGCGGGAGTCGAGGAAGCTGTAGGAATTATGGTCGACTATGTCGATCAGGGCCTCACACAGTTTCTCAAGGACGTTGTTACAGCGGTATGCCTCACAGTCGTCCCGCACGGAAACTTGTTTAGTCGACAAATGTACTGACAGGCTGCATTAGTACTGTTCGGTGGGTTACTTGGAGACCAAGTGCGGATATGCCTGCTCCGACCACACCTCGGCAAGTAAATACGGTTATCCCTCGGCTATGGCGACCGAAGCAGAAATGGAGAATACCAATAAGAAGATACATACTACTGACGACCAGATCAAGTATCTGAGCTTCGATCATATGTTGGAGCATGCGAAGTTGACTCTCGGCTTTGCTTTGGAATTGGCATTTGCGCCGTTCTAGTTCCTCCCATGCTTGACTCCAGATGAAAGGAATATTGGACAATGCTTGCTTTGCTTCTATCACAAGGCGTTCGAGGATTTGGGTCATGGTTTGAATGTGAGAACTTGCCATTCGTGAGGTACTTCCTGTAGGCTGGTCGCTCACAAACTGGTTATACCATTATATGAGACTCATGGCATATCTATATACGTGATGACAATGCGTCAACTTGATTTCCCCGTCTTTTTTCACGAAGTACCACGGGAATCCGAATAGAACAGTAGTTTGAGATACTCACGTGACAGTTGCGGACATCACGATGGGACCTGATCGCCAACTATGATTGACTTCCAAGACAGCGGTGAGTCAAAAAGGTCAGTCACAAGTTCTGTAATTTCCCTTGCGGTGAATTTTCAGGAATAAACTTCGTCATCGATCGACTGTCTGTGATACTGCTATAAAACAGTCCGATCGACCATTGTATATCAAATAAATATTAATTTCATTTATGAGGTCATCGAGCACCGTCCTAGTATCGAACTCGCGTCCATTGCAATTGCCAAGCAATTGCCTACAGCTCCTCGTGCTGCTTCTTGAGAAATTTCTAGTGTGGTCCTGCCGCAGGCCTTGAGTGCCAGAGACAAGTGAAGCTCTTGGAACCCCAATTGACTGTCTTGCTTCGCTCCTTCCAAGTCGTTCTAGATCTTCTCATCGTTGATCACCTTCCTGATGAGAGCAAAGTCGAATCAGACGAGAAGAAACAAAGACAACTTGCACTTTGAAACTCCGTTGATTCGCCTCAGAAGCTCAATTGTGCAAGAACACCATATTCATCTTCGTTTCCCCTCTCTCCATTGATATCCTGTTGTCATCATCATCAGCGACTTGCATATTTGCTTCAGGTAGAATTTCGAACCGAACGACAAGCTCGGCTTGTCTGAATCTTGCATCATGGATCCCAGTAATCCTTATTCCAAGGAAGTACAACTTGCATGCCTCACAGTGCAACGGGCTGCACTATTGACGAAGAGACTGCTCGAGGCTGTCGACAAAGGATCGCTCGACAAGAGTGATTCCACACCTGTGACCATCGCCGACTTCGCTGCCCAGGCACTTATCATTGGTGCTATCCACAAAGTCTTTCCCGAGGATGAATTTGTGGGTGAGGAGGATTCAAAGGCTCTCCGTGCAGATCCAGAACTGCTTGAGCGCACGTGGGAACTTGTCTCTACCACTCATCTCGATGACAAGGACAGTGAAGCCCTGCTCTATGCTCCCAAATCTAAGGAGGAAATGCTTGACTTGATTGATCTTGGAGCTCGTGGCAAATGTAGCCTGGAAAGCCGTGCCTGGGTTCTGGATCCTGTAGACGGCACTGCAACCTTCATGCAGGGCCAGCAGTATGCGGTGTGCCTAGCATTGGTGGAGAATGGACGCCAGAAGGTCGGTGTGCTGGGTTGTCCGAATCTCAATCTTTCTACGGGCCGTCTTCGAGAGGATGTTGTGGATCGAGATGGCTATGGGTCTCAAGTGTTTGCAGTTGCTGGTCAAGGTGCCTGGATACGGAAGATGGGACGCGGAGCTCTGCTCGCTGCTGAGAGGATCGCTCAAAGGCCACAGATCACAGATCCGAAGGACCTCGATTTTGTGGACTGTGGGTCCGCCACATCATCGAACACTCCCCTGCATGCTCGCGTGGCATCGAAACTGGGTGCTCCGTGGCCGTATACGACTGATCTCTGGGCTGCACAGCTGCGCTACATAGCCATCGCGGTGGGAGGCTGCAACGCTCTGATCAAGATCCCCCGTAAGGCATCTTATCGGTCGAAGATCTGGGATCATGCAGGCGGCATGCTGATTGCCGAGGAAGTCGGCGTTAAGGTCACTGACCTTGCGGGAAATCCTGTCGACTGCAGCATGGGCCGAACCCTAGCTGGATGCTACGGGATGATCGTGGCTCCTCCTTCCATACATGGACGGCTCGTTGAAGCTGTAAAGGAGGTCATGCAGGAGCAGACTCCCTGATCGAGTCATTCGGGACAATAGGTTTTGCGTTATATTTGACTACGTTTTGGTTCGGGCTATCGTCATGATGAGGATTCTGCTCTCGCTGTGCAGGCTCACAGCGATTATCAATATCATCATTATTCAGCTCTAGAGGTACATTGCGACCAGAGATTTGCATCAGATAGGTATAAGAGGCATGCCAACGCACTATCATTCTTCGGACGACACGGAGCTATCCTCGAAGACAGCGATGCTCTTGGTATACTGGATTATATTGAAGCGTGTCCTTGGAATAGGATTTGATGAAATCTTGGTTTTTAGCCGGCGCATCATGTTGAATTATAATGATGGCGGTTGCGGCCTTCGTAGCGACTCGGTTACTAGTCATCGTGAGTCACTGAATTGCATCTACGCTCTACCTACACTCTAGATAGGCATCGTATGATATGCCTCGTACTGCGCCCGTGCTCTGATCGACAATGTGGGGTCTGATCAACAGAAGTGACAGATGGTCTACGAGGAATTAGATCACTAGAAAGACTCTATGACTTTCCTAACACACTAGCACAGAACATTTATAGACTGAAACAGAACAAATGTATCATGGCAGTGTCTTCAATAACCTGGCAGTGGGTATCTATACGCCATTATCACAAAAGTTGCCTGTTTGCGCCATGGGGCATGGGTGATGTCATCAGTTTCAGCTTCCGTCACTCATCCCCGTTTTCCATCTATACTCTCTTGTTGATAAAATAGACAGTAAATGAACTCAGATTTCAAGAAGAAGGAAGCCAGTGTAATCAAAAATGTCTCCATAGTAAGTCCAGTAAATGAAATCGAAGTGTTCTGGCACATCCGTTCGTCGTCATAAGAATCAAGAAAGTTTATGGCGAGGAAGATCAACCTTGTTGGCTGTCCCGGAAGCATCTCGTTGGCCACTCAAGATTGTCAGGAGACCTCATGATGCGGGGGTATTTGTCTCCATGCAGTTCTCTCTCGTAGGCTGAAACTTATAAGCATCTTCTCCCTCTTGCATTTTCTCTTCTGACTTCAACTTCGAATAAGAGTAACCTGTGTGTGTATACTCTGTCCTCTCTCATCTGAAGCAGGCACTATGGCTATTTGTAAGTTTCATTGATATCCGACGTCATCATCATCGTCACCTCGTTCATATACTGATGGTATAGACAATCCGTTCGCCAGGCGCGAGTCCCACGGCCGTTATGCGCTGTCGACGTATCGCGTCCTTGTTCCTCTAACGTGGCTGCTTGTTGTCGTAGTTGGCGTCTACTACACTTTGCATTCTCCAGATGATGTCAAGCATGGTCATAAAATCTTCAAGCAGGGAAACAAGCACATCACTCCCTTCAGTTTGAACACCACAATTACTGAGGTTTACTGGTATGCTTACCTCGAGTGGGTGAATTTCTCGTATTCTACATACTAACTACTCTTCATTGTCAAGGGTTCTTCTGCTTCTCACCCAGCTCAGCTATGTCTACCATCTGTTCTCAAACGATGGCGCCATTGCCAACGCAGCCGCCAACGTCGCAACACATTTCATCCTGAACAACATCTTTACCCTCGCCTGGATCCTTTTGTGGACGCGCAACCACTTCTGGGCCTCAGAAATCATGCTGATCGCCAACTACATCAACCAGCATGCTGCCTACTGGCGCCACCGTGCCCTACCGACATTCGTACATCTATCGGCAATCGCAGGCCCCTACGCCTGGACTCTGATGGCGCTTTTCTGGAATGGAGCCGTCGCAGTCAACAGCAATAGTTTCCCCGCGCGGATTGTCGCCAATATCTTCATCTGGTTGATTTTTGCCTTCGGCTCGACCCACATCATGGCTACCCAGGATGACCTCTTGGGCTACTGTCTGACTTTCTTGACTCTAGGTAAGTCTGGCCCGCTTTGTATGGGTACGACCCAGAGAGTTGACTCCTTGCAGCTTTGGCCGTCAAGCAGGTGGCAATCAAGGTCATTGCGTTGCAATGGATCTTTGCCTTTGTCATCTTTGCTGTCTTCCTCGTGGAGTCGATTTACCTCTCTGGCACCAAGTACTCCGGTCGCGACTCGCTGTTCCGTAGAATCACGGAGCCTGAGCCTACTGATCGCGAGAGAGAGCCTCTGCTCAATAGTGCTACCAATCCTTAAAGGAGGGGGGTTCGCTGCTAGCCTCTGCATAACTCCATTTGCACCATTGAGTCGAATAGTGAGTTATATGATTTGTCAAATTGGATTATCATTTCGCAGGAGGTCGAGTCAGCCTTACGTGCTAATTATTGATATGCGCGATATCCCACGAGTGTTTCATCTCCTCTCTCCTCTCCATCTGTTCCCTTACCTTCCAGTCTATACCATCCCTTGGTCAAAAGTCCGACAAGAACCCAGCTAATTGCTTAATGCTCATTGAACATCTGCTTTAATTATCCGTCTGCTGCGTTGTCTTATGAGTTTGCATACGTTAGTACTGGTGGGGCACTTTGACAAAAGCGTCCATGGATCTCAAAGTTGTTTATCTTATGTCCATCTCTCGGTCTTTCGGTTCACATAGTCTAGCTTCAATTTATGCTGAGTTGACCGATCTCTTGGCCCCGCCAAAGTGGGTTATCATGGCTGTGGGTGCGTCATCATGTAGCTACAAATGATGAACATCAGGTCCGTAGCTTCGTGCAACATCCGACCTTTCTGAAGGGTATCACCATGAGAAAATGGGCTATGAGAATCAAGCAGTCTTTCCTTGATGCCCTCCAGAAAATGAACTGTTTTAATCATCCCCTCGCTCTTCATCAATGTCTCGAACCTGCAAGGCACAAGGAACGGGATTTGCGCCGCCCCGCCGGTTGTCAGCTCCAGCCCGCCTGGTTGCCCTGGTGACAACCCATACGCAACAGAGATGCACTCCCACACTTTCACAGTTCCTTGGGGCAGTCAATGTGATCCATCCTTAGCGCCTAGCTCTGAAAGAAAAAGAATCAATGCACTTGTGCTCTGGTTCGAAATCCATATCTTGTTCTTACCTGTGATTGACCTTTCTCTATGGTATTGGAAGCTATCAGTTTCGCAAACATACAAGTCAATCACTCAAACCACTGGTCTTTTTCTCGCTGCGAGCTTTTCAACTCGGTTACATTCTATAGCTACAGGAACCGCATTGTTTATACCGGAGTATAGCCGGCTCATTACCTCTTTTCGCAGTGAGTTACATTCCAGTGCATAAATTCCGTCGTCCATCCCATCGATCAAGTAAACTGACGCTTTCTTCATCTTTAACTAGAACACGACGTGTCGATCTCATTGACGAACTTGAGTGGTGTTACCCGCTGACCGAGGCTGAGATTGTCTCAGTCCTACTCACGCAAATCTCGTTTTCTCGCTTACCTATAGCAAAGAAAGCCACGAGTATCGGTCTCCTCGCAAAGTGCCATGAAGGCTTAAACCAGCAGTCATCCCATCCACCATGAGCTCCAACTCATCGCGAATGTATCCGCCCGCGCCAAACTACGAGGAAGAGCCACCGGCATACGGCAACTATGGAGAGACAGCATCCTTCCTCGCAGATCACGACTCATCACCCCGTCATCAGGGGGTCACCATGCGCCTGCTACCCAATAGTACCGATCTGGATGACGATCTAAGTGTCGATGTGGGAAGTGGTGCAGGTCATCAGTATGGAAATGAGTACTCTGATGATGGCCCGTAAGTAATATTCAGGAATTCCTTCTCCTCCAGACCTTGTCTCCCGGGAATGTTTCATGACCCCCCCCACATACCGAAGACACTTACCGGTATCTGTCTGTTGCCCGTCACCAGGTTGTTTCCTGCTTTGTATTCCTTATTTGGACTAGAGTGCAGAGCGCCGCTGTTTGACTAGAAGTGGAATCTTGTCGTCTCTCTTTTGAGGAACAGACTGCATGTGCTATTGTCTCTGCTCTTCTTTTTCTCATTTGCTACCCTTACTTTCGAGCAGTCGCGTACGCTCAGTCGCTGCACATGTTTGATTCAAGCAGTCTACCTCGAGCGGCTCGAACTTGAGCGCCATCGCTATGATTGATCCAAACCTTCCTAAAATAACTTCACCAAGAAGGCCAAGAGCTAACGCACAATATGTGCCATATAGAGGAAATGCCATAGAAGGATACGATCGATTCTACAGCTATAATGCTGGAGAGTCTCCATCGCGACCTGCCTCGAGTCTACGAAATGTGCCAACGATCCCTCCACCAGCCGCTTCCGTGGTCGATGTGCCGCAGTATTCATCGCGTCCTGCTTCTCCCCTCAGACCCTGGTCGCCACAGCGCGCGCCGGACTGGACAAGGCCGCCTGCTCCACCGTCCGTCGCCGGCTCGCAGTACGAACGCGCAGATCTAAATGGTAGTCCAAGGCCTGGTACACCCAGCTCCAGATACGGCGGGAGCCCTAGACGTCCCTTGCCACCTGCTCCATTGTTTGCTGGCCCTGGAGCACCAACCGGGCAAGACACAAGCATTGATATCGGAGATGGCAATGATCCTGATGATCCTTTTGGAGGAGGAGGAAGGACGATCAACCGACATGAGCACCGTGGAAGCATTCGATCGTTCATGAGCGAATCGACCATGATCACAGATGAAAAGGACGAAACGGCAAAGATCAACCTCGATGAAGACGATACTACCGACGTCGACCCCAACATGCACTATGGTCCGGCTCCAGAAAAGCAAAGTCGTCGAGGAGTTCGAGAGGCCCAGATGTCCAAGAAGGAAGTCCAGCTGATCAACGGTGAACTGATCTTGGAATGTAAAATTCCCACAATTTTGCACAGTTTCTTACCTCGTCGGGACGACCGAGAGTTCACGCACATGCGCTATACAGCCGTTACGTGCGATCCAGACGACTTCACTCAGAGGGGCTATAAACTACGCCAACAGATTGGAAGTACCATGCGCGAGACCGAATTATTCATCTGTGTGACTATGTACAATGAGGATGAAATTCACTTCACCCGTACCATGCATGGTATTATGCGAAACATTAGCCACTTCTGCTCAAGATCCAAATCGCGAACATGGGGTAAAGACGGATGGAAGAAAATTGTGGTTTGTATCATTGCAGATGGCCGCAAGAAGGTGCATCCTAGGACTCTCAACGCACTAGCAGCATTGGGAGTCTATCAAGAAGGCATCGCCAAGAATATTGTCAACCAGAAGCAGGTCACGGCCCATGTGTACGAATACACCACTCAGGTGTCTTTGGACTCAGATCTGAAGTTCAAGGGAGCTGAGAAGAGCATCATGCCCTGTCAAGTGATCTTCTGTCTCAAAGAACACAACCAGAAGAAATTGAACTCGCACCGTTGGTTCTTCAATGCCTTTGGGCGCGCTCTGCAACCGAACATTTGCATCCTTCTGGACGTTGGTACTAAACCCGAGCCCACTGCGTTATACCATCTGTGGAAGGCGTTTGACCAAGACTCGAATGTTGCCGGAGCGGCTGGTGAGATCAAGGCCGGCAAGGGCAAGAACATGATGGGTTTGTTGAATCCGCTTGTCGCAAGTCAGAACTTTGAGTATAAAATGTCCAACATTTTGGACAAACCCTTGGAATCGGTGTTTGGGTACATCACTGTGCTTCCCGGTGCTCTCAGTGCGTATCGTTTCTTTGCTCTGCAAAACGATGCCGATGGCAACGGGCCGCTTAATCAGTATTTCAAGGGTGAAACGCTGCATGGCAAGGATGCCGATGTCTTCACGGCGAATATGTACCTGGCAGAAGATCGTATCCTCTGCTGGGAATTGGTAGCCAAGAGGGAAGAGAGATGGGTTCTGAAATTTGTCAAAAGCGCTGTCGGTGAAACTGACGTTCCAGGTGTGTGTTGCCTTTGGGTTGTATGGTCGAACTGAAACTAACCCATGGCCTCATCAGACTCTATACCCGAGTTTATTTCTCAGCGAAGACGTTGGCTGAACGGTGCTTTCTTTGCGGCCGTGTATTCCCTCGTCAACGGTAAACAGCTTTGGAAAACCGACCACTCTCTCCCACGGAAGATTCTTCTTCAGATCGAGGCGGTCTATCAATTTTTGAACCTGCTCTTTACTTACTTTGGACTGGTATGTGATATAGTTCTGCTTACTGGATAGATACTGACGATCCGCAGGCGAACTTCTACCTGGCTTTCTTTTTCATTGCAGGATCTCTATCAGACGATAAGATTGACCCATTCGGACACAACGTTGGGAAATACATCTTCATTGTCCTGCGGTACGCCTGCATCCTGGTCATGTGCTTGCAATTCATCATTTCGATGGGTAATCGACCACAGGGGTGAGTGTCCTGGCTATGTAGCAACGAAAAAGTACATTACTGACATCCCCCAAGAGCAAAGAAGCTTTACTTGTCGGGTATCATTGTCTATAGTATAATCATGGTCTACACTGCATTCTGCGCTCTCTACCTGGTCGTTCTAGAGCTCATGTCGAAGGTTGGAGTGGGCAAGAAAGATCTTGGTGTCAGTGATTCCCTCTTCGTCAATATTGTGGTATCCCTGCTCTCGACCGTTGGCCTCTACTTCTACTCTTCGTTCCTTTATTTGGATCCATGGCATATGTTCACGTCTTCGGCGCAATACTTTGCGCTCCTGCCAAGCTACATTTGCACTCTGCAGGTCTACGCATTCTGTAACACGCACGATGTGACTTGGGGTACCAAGGGTGACAACACCATCAACACCGATCTGGGCGCAGCACGTATCATTAACGGAACGACCGTCGAGGTGGAGATGCCCTCAGAGCAACTTGACATCGACAGTGGCTACGACGCCGCCCTGCGCAACCTCCGCGACCGTCTCGAAGTCCCTGAACCCCCGGTATCCGAGAGCCAGCAGCAAGAAGACTATTACCGCGCCGTGCGTACATACATGGTGTCCATCTGGATGGTTGCCAATGTCATCCTCGCCATGGCCGTCTCCGAGATCTATGGCGTCGACGCGGGTGGAACAAACGTCTATCTGGCCATCATTTTGTGGTCTGTGGCTGTGTTGGCACTGATCCGTGCCGTCGGGTCCACGACTTACGCCATCTTGTTGGTGGTTCAGAAGATCGTCGAGGGCAAGACCAAGTTCGATGCAGGCAATATTGCGAATGCCAACAGTGCTACTTCGAGTTATGTGACGAGTAGTTCGACACTGCGGTATGGTGGTGGGACTAGCTTCAAGGACAAGGTGACTGAAGCTGGTTGGACCATTAAGAGGACGGCAGGCAAGGCTATGTTCTGGAGGAAGTAATGCCGTTTGATGTCTGCGTTTCTTCAAGCTGATGCAGTACTCCCCGAGTTATGGGTTCCTATGCTTTTCTTTTCGTGTTGGAGTTTGTTTCGCTAGATACCGATTGATATGTATGACTGATTCAAGTCTTCTGACTCGTTACTTGATGCTCATGTATGTATGTATCTGATGATTGAATGGATATAATGACAGGATGTGTGGACACCTGAATCTGTCTTGCGTAGCGAGCTCTTCACCAAGCGCACTGCCTAGACGCGAGGCTCAAAGCCTAGCTTCGGTATCCTTCCCTTTCCCCTGCACGATATCCGAAACAAGGCCCGCCGCTGCAAGGGTCTCCTCATCCTTGAAATGCTTGCCTACCAGCTGCAACCCAATCGGCGCCCCCTCATATCGCTCAGGACGATACTTCGCCCACTCACGCGCATCAACCTCACTCCGCGGGCGATACCCACCATCCACCGGATCTAACTCCGGATCAACAACCAGCCCGCTCGGGAAGACAACACCCGGGTAGTCGAGGATATTCCAGATCGCGGTGTAATTCCAGTAATGCGACTCGCCCATTACCGCCGCGGCGCCGACGTACACAGGGCAGAGGATGAAGTCCACCCCGCGGGATTTCATGAGGGCGTGGTACGCGTCGCGGTAGGCGTCACGCTTGTAGTTCAGGTCCCAGTTCTCGGGGACGGTGAGCGGGGACGCGCGGCTGTAGGCGAAGGCCCATTCTGTTAGGGGGAGGAGGGGTTCGCCGCTTTGGGAGAGGACGGTGCGTTGGCTGTTGGCGGCGTCGGGGAAGTAGAGGGATGACTTTTGTGGGGTTGGGTTGTTAGTTGGGGAGAGGCAAGGGGATGATGCGTGGAGATTGGGGGGGAGGGACGCACGACAATCTCCCAGCCGTGATCGTGGCGGTAGGGTTCCCAGTCTACAACTCTCAGGCCGGCTGCGAGGAGCTTTTCTTTGGCGTGTTGCAGGGCTCGGGTGACTGGGGGATGGGGGCGGACGCATCTGTGCGGTCAGTACTATTGTCTAAGCGCAGAACAGCGGATGGGACCTAGGGAAAATACCCATCATCCCACATGATGCCAACCGTCATGTCTTTGGTGGCTTTTACGCGCCTCCAGGGTAATGGGGTTAGGGATGTTTCCGTCTCCCATGGCTCCTGGTCGATGACGGCTCGTTGGAATAGATCTAGATCCTCGACACTCTGGCTTGCCAGAGGTCCGGCGGTGCCGCGGATGGACTCCTGTCCTGCGCCGGGGACTTTGATTCCTGTCCCAGGCATTCGGAGAGTCGTGGGACGGAACCCATATGCACCGCAGAAGCCGGCAGGGCCTCGGATGGACCCGCCAATGTCTGTGCCGACGCCGAGAGCAGCACACTTGAATCCCATTGAGGCGCCCTCGCCGCCTGAGGAGCCGCCAGGTGTGAGGGTGCGGTTGTAGGGGTTTCTTGTGGGACCGGTGAGATTGTTGTTGCAGCAGAGATGCTAAGATAGATTTAGTATGTGGTCTTTGCAAGTAGACGGAGGTTGCTTACCATCAATGACTGTGGCTGGTTCGTTCGCACATGGAAAACTGCGCCTGCTTTCTCAAGATATTGGACAAGCAATGCGTCTTCGTTTGCAATGTCGTCGACCCTGGGCGCTGTCAGCTGGCGGCCTGGGTTGTTGCAAGCTGGAATCATACCATGCCACAAAGCCCGCATTGCAGGTTCGACCTTTAATTTCAAAGTGCTCTTTGACGCTGATGGGGACGCCATGCTACAGTTGACTCGCCGTTAGGGCTTTTTCATTTTTGGCATGATAGGCCAACCTACCAAGGGCCCAACAAGCTTTCCGGTCCGTTTATAGTGTTCGTCAAGCTCTTTAGCCCTAGCAATGGCTCTCTCTGCCATGAACTCTGTAGCAAAGTTCAGCTATCACTGTTAGCGGATCCAAATTGCCAAATTGAGATGTAGCTTCTGGTTGCGTAGCATACCAACTGGTAACCCAAGACAGCTCGTTTGAGAAACGCAATGACCACTTCCTCGGCACTCAGTAGGCCGGCTCCCATACCTGCTACAAGCGCGGTAGCAGACATCTCGGTGATAGAGACCTCTCTATCGCTGAGAACACCGCTCTTTCGTGGGAAGTCCTCGACATTTTTCTGGTCCGCCGGAGGCAGTCTGTCTGCGGGAAGGATCCATTGCTTTGGAACAGAGTTTAGAAGGACGTCTTTAGCTCGGCGCGCTCGAATTTCCCAATTCTGTACAGACATATTGTATTTCGCCGATTGATATGGCAACAACAACGTACCCCTTATAGACGATCAAGTAAGAACTTAAACTTAGATCATGGAGGAGGCGGGAGGACTATATGTTATACCCCTCTTCCAAGACGCCACGAAGTGTCAATCCCCTTGTTCCCGTCACAAGCAGACCCATAGAATCGTTCAGGCTGTAGCTCCTTGCGTCTCGGAATCGGAATACGGTGACAAGTTCCAATCAGGAGACGTGCGGGAGATAACAATAGACATTGGAGATAGGCCACGGTGGAGATTGGAGAAGCTCTTATCTGCCGATCGGTTGTTGATTCGAGTGAACCATCAAGCCTTCTCCTCATGAAATTTGTACCATTGGTTCTTTCTTTCAAGGTGTGGTCGTGGGGCCTTCAGCCACTCAGGGCGTATCAGTTGCCCTTTTCGTCCAGTACGGATATGGTTATAAGTTCAGAGTCGTCTATTCTCTCGGTCCAAACGAAGAATCAATCAAAGCAGGACAGACAACCCTGTCCTCGTTCAGAGCTGCTCACAATCTTCCTGAGGATCGTGTAGGTTGGTATATCTACCAGGCCAGAGAAGAGCATTTTGGCTCCCTTCATCATGGCGGAATGATTCCGCCAGAGATGCGGAGAAGGTGGAGAAATGAAGACCCAAGCTCGGATCAATGCTTTGATCAATTTATTGGAACAAACGACGATGATATGAACGGGATCAGATGAGATAGGGTAGTGAGGAGAGTAGCAGTTTGGTTGTTGCAAAAGCGACATGGACTTGTCAGGTGACAGAGAACCATCCCACATTCATCTCATTCCTGACATGATTTTAGTCTCAACAACATCGTCTGAACCTATCCATTCTATGCCCAACATGACACTCGGACAATTGCTGAACCCCAGAAGATCCATCCTCCTACATCCTATTGCCCACATCGCTCTCCAAATCCGGTTTACCATTGACAGTGACAATTCCTGCGAACGCAAAATCTGGCCGAAGAGCAACTGATTGGATGCCATATTTCTGACAACACTCGTCGACCATGCTGGCCAGCTTGATAAATCCTGGGACATGTTGGTCGGTGACAAGCACACTAATGATAGCCAAGGACTTGTGCTGGCTGATATGCCACACCTTGATTTCATGAATTGATAACACTCCCTGGATCTATGCCCGTCACAGTCAGAGCTGAGATGACATCAGAATAATACAACATCGCTTACCTTTTCCAGATCACATCTTAAGTCATTGAGATCAACACCAGAGGGTGTACTCCCCAAGAGGATGGATCCGGAATTCCGCACTGAAAAGCGTCAGCGTCACCTAACAACTCCACAGATGGAGAACAACACACGGAGCGGGAGAGAGGATAGTATGATTATGAAAGCGATCCATAAACTTGCTCCCGGATCGGCATAATATCGTCCTTCAGATTTTGTGAACCAGATCACCAATGCAGCGATCATAACGCCGAGATTGTTGACTGCATCTCCGATAACATGGAGCAGAACTCCTAGCATTCCGAGATCATGGCAACTGGATGCTGTCCTCTTCGGCGAAAGCCTTATATTGCGCTGCACGAGGATTTAGCTGAGCTCATACAAAACCCAAAAGTGTGGCAATGAGGGCACACCTTGGGCATCCCTGCCTCGTCCTCGGTTCTTATGGATGGGTCTGTCGAAGCCTCCAACGCGTGTTGATGGGCATGGGTACCGTCCTCTAATATATTGACATTAGTCACGAGACCGTACATCCAAGAAGGTAGGCCTGCCGTGCAGAACAATAGCACTGATGATATTGAGACTCAACCCAACGCATCCAACAATGAACATGAGTCTGGGGTTCTCGACTTCTGTGAAATATCAGTAAAAATCGCCTGCGCATCGAAGGAGGGCACAAACTATGCAATGAAATAAATCGCTCCACAGACTGCAATAGAATGCTTACTCCCAGCGCAAAGAGAAGTGCTCCGTTAAAGAAAGCTCCCAATAGTGGTGCTCGCTGCCACCCGAAGGCCAGAATCTTCGGTGGATCATTGATCTCAGAAAGCTTTTGTTTTCTGTGTCAGTACCTTCTATGCTCTCTTGTTCCTCAAGACCATTATCCCACCTTCAAGGCCGATAAGGCGACAACGAACCCAATCAGGTCAGTCAACTGGACCTTTCAGCAGATATCACCTGGGAGACAAAGCAAAGCGTACATAGTGAAAGGCATCTGCCACCAGAGCTAGCGAATGAGTGTACAAGCCAACTTCTGATATCAGCTTTGAATTCTGGGATCCGTTTATCTGTGCAGAGGACAAATACTTGAGATTTCAGTCAAGAAGAAACATGATGATATCCCGATCACGATGATCAAGCGCTGTGAGCGCGATATGCTCAGGGCCATCTCGGGAAGTATTACTCCAACGCTGCTCGGATCGAAGCAATGGAAGAAAGGAGTCGTATACTAGTAAGGAAAAGGCCAGGAGAGATGGCGAAATCTTCCCCTTTCCTTCTTTGCCTGCGCTTTGTGTGACGCCTCGGATATCTGCAGAGTCGTGTCCCCAACTTGAGACATTACCCATGGACTCTAGTCATTCATGGCATTTGTGGCTCGTGATAGTGTGCGACGTTTATCTGGCCTGAATTCAACGCAGGACTAGTACCCGCCAAACTACTCCCCCAAAGCAGGGGGTCTGCTTGTTTTCCTTTACTTGTCACTACTCGAGTATCGTCCAGTCAATGACAAGGTATTGGCATTGCTCACTATTCAAGAACAAATCAATTGCAACGAGCATAATCACGGTCATGTTATATTGTACAAAAGCACTTAAGCAGCCACTTCATCCACCAAACCGTCCAACTCTCTCTGCCAGTTCCTGTGTCTCGAAACCTGCCAGATGAATTGTTCAGCGAATCCCTTGCTGTCCTTGCTGATTTCGGCGGAGATCTTCAAGTGCTCATCCGAAGAACCATGAGCTGTGACAACACCATAACTCTGCATGACTTCTCCAGACCCGGCGGCGTACTTGACGCTCTCCAGACCAATTTGTTTCTGGATAAAGTCGACAGCCTCATTGAGACCAGCGATGGCTTTGAGATGCGCAAATGACTCAGTGATCCAGTACTTGGCTACACCGTTCTTGCTCAAGGCAGCGATGTGCTTCTTTCCACCAGGGATGTATGTCGCATCGAAGAGCGTCGAACGCATACCAGAGAAGTGGTGCTCGGGGATGACCTTTTCGCCCGTCTCGGCGGTAACACCTTGTCGCTGAGGGCCAATGGTAAAGATGAAGGCGTTTTGCTTCTGGAGGGCATCCTTCATTGACTTGTACGAGGCATAGTCGAAGCCATCAGCGATGAGAATAGCGATACGCCGGGTGGTGATGACGGCGCTCTCGGGCATGAACTCGAGCTGACTGAGACCCTTGGACTTCTGACCCTTATTCTCCTTGGGCGCCTTTTCAGGAGAGTCACCACCAACGTTCTTGGCTACTTTTTGAGCCAGCTCGAGGTCGACGACGGCAAGACGTTCCGACAGACGCTTGTATACAATTTCCTCGTCGCAGTGATCAAGCTCGAACGAGAACGCCTTGGCGACGTGCATCTTCTCAATGGGGGAGAGGGAGTTGTAGAAGAGCTGCGCTTGGTTGAAGTGCTCCTTGAACTTGTCCGAGAAATGGCGACCCTTTGAACCCTGCTGCTTCTCGGGGTAGCTGGTGAAGCCGCCCTGGGCGGGAGAGGCAGGGGGGTTGGTTCCGTATCGGTTGGGCCAATAGTTGACCTTGCCCTTGGTAATGCGGTGTTTCATAGCACCATCGCGGTTGACTAGGCTTGCGTAGGGGCATACAGGACGGTTGATGGGAAGCTCCTGCCAGTTGGGTCCCAAACGGGAAATCTGTGTATCAAAGTAGGAAAAGTTTCGGCCCTGAAGGAGAGGGTCGTCTGAAAAGTCAATACCAGGCACGATGTGACTGGTGCAGAAGGCGACCTGCTCTGTCTGAGTGAAGAACTCGTCGATGTTGCGGTTGAGTTCCATTTCACCGATATATTCTATCGGGACCAGCTCCTCGGGCCAGATCTTGGTGGCGTCGAGAATATCAAACTCGAAATCATCCTGCTTCCCTTCAGGAATCACCTGGATACCAAACTTCCACTTGGGGAAGTGGCCGGCATCAATCGCGTCCATCAGATCCTTGCGGTGGAAGTCGGGATCTTGTCCGCAGATCTTGAGGGCTTCATCCCACACAAGAGAGTGCACACCAAGTTCGGGAAGGAAATGGAACTTTACAAAGTGCCGCTTGCCCTCAGCATTGATCAAGGAGTAGGTGTTAACACCGAAACCTTGCATCATGCGAAGGGACCTAGGGATCGCGCGGTCCGACATGACCTGCAGGATTAGCATGTTGCGCTGATTAAGAAAAGAGAAGACCTACCCATTGCTGCATATGAGTTGTCTCAGAGTGCATGTACATAAAGTCCCAAAAGTTGTTATGCGCACTCTGTCCCTGGGGGATCTCGTTATGAGGCTCCGGCTTGACGGCATGGATCACATCCGGGAACTTGATCGCATCCTGGATGAAGAAGACGGGAATGTTGTTTCCCACAATATCCCAGTTACCCTCGGATGTATACATCTTGACCGCAAACCCACGCACGTCTCGCACAGTATCCGCGCTTCCCTTGCTGCCCTGCACCGTGGAGAAGCGCAGGAACAAGGGTGTCTCTCGAGAGGTATCAGTCAAGACACCAGCGGTGGTCAAGTGGCTGATGCTCTTGTGAAGTCTGAACGTGCCGAAGGCACCGACGCCGCGCGCATGGACGACTCGCTCGGGGATTCGCTCATGGTCGAATCGCATAATCTATATCGCATTAGCATTTACTCCGCGCACAAGAGTTACCTTCTACGAGGAGGCGCAAGTACCTTCTCTCTGGCGATTTGATCCTCGAGGAGCGAAGGGCCATTATGCTTCTCATCGACGACACGCAGCCAGTGATCCGGGTCAGATATCTTAATTCCATAATCGGTTGTCATGTGCTGTTTATCGTCCAGCTCGATAGTATCGCGCTGGAGATCAGCAGTCTTACTCGTTTGATTCGTAGACATTATGATTCACAGAGTCTTCGGTAAATTCGTATTTCACAATACTAGAGCTAAGCCTGCCATCTTCCCAATCCTATATATAAAATTTTTGAACTAACCATCGAAGTGCAGGCCTTCAATGCCCAAACTCCCAGATATGATGCAATCCCCGCGCGATGACATCGTCCATCTACTTCCACTTCCTACCTTACCTTGGACTCCACGTACCCAGCAACCACTCCCAAAGCAACTTCCAGTGGAGACAGCCGTGTAATCCAGGTTTCCATGCCTGGTGAATGGTGATCGCCGGCTCCGCGAACCCCGATCGCTGAAAAACCTGCTTATGTCCGCTGCGCGATTCGGCGAATGTCACGTCAGCGAGAGGCCATAGGCTGCGGTCTGGAATCTGGGTATTTCTAATCATGAAGCAGCATTGGGATACCGAGTATCTGGGGTACCTTATGAGTATTTTGTACTCTGGAGGTAGATGAGAAGTAATGCACCCGGTGGTGTATCGAAGAATCGGATGACGTCATGGCTTATCGTGATGGCTTATCTCTGATTGTAGAGAGGTATCAGTATGGCTTTGCACTTATCGTATTCGTGGGGTAGACTAGATTATACAATCACTGGGGTTGATTAGATGAGGGTTAGGTGTTAGACGTGTGTATACTGCAGTGGTGGAAGACTGATGATATATGTATGGGTATGTTCTATATGTATCGAATGGGATATACACTGCACCATCATTCCATCAAACAGGCTCATCATGCCGCAAAACGCATGCAAAAAGGTCTAGAAGAAAGCCACAAGTCTAGGATGAACTGGATCTACATGTTGTCCTCGCTCCAGCGGCTCCTTGCCTTCATCCACGCATCGTGCTCGCTCTTCCCCTCCTGGACGGTCTTCCCTACTCCCAAGCCACGCTCAACCCACTCCTTACTGCCCATCTCGGATAACCGGGAAAGGGCACGCGCAAACGCGAATCGTTCCTCGTCACCGCTGAAGATGGAGGTCGATTTGAGGGCTTGCACTGACAATCCCAGATCGTCCATCATCATGCGCATGGCGTCTGAGAGATCGGAGTGGTCGCCGTTTTCTTCTAGGGAGGTTTTGACTTCTTGCTCGGACATGAAGAGGTTGGTGAGTGGGACGGCTGTGGTGAGGACTAATTTGGCCTGTCGAGAGAGATTATTAGCCGTCGGCTGACTTGGGCGAAAAAACAAACCGATGGAGCTACTCACCCTGCTCTCGTAGACGGCGTCAATGAAAGTGATGAATCGACGAGCCAGATCGCGTTGATGCAATGTCATCCCCGGAACGTCCGTCACGATGAAAGCCTCGTAGTTCCGCACCAGCTCCAAGTAGTCCGCCGCTCCCGTGGCGCTTCCGATGAGCTGCTGGAAAGTGAATCGTGCCGCCTTTCCACTGGCCGACGGAACCTCGATCTTACGGCCCCAGACCTCTTGCGTCTCGGGGTGAGGAGGATCATTGGGATCGCCCAGGAATTCGTACCACTTCTGCGCGTGGCGATCAGCTTCAGGACCGAGCGGGTGATGGTACACGGCTGCTGGTGGGCGAGGGATTTTGCGGTAATCGGTCGGCGAGTTCAGGTTGATCACGGTCAACGCAGTCTTGAGGAGATTGATGCACGGAATGAAGGATTCTCGCTGGATACCGTTCTTGTACAGATCATCGGGATGACGGTTCGAGGTTGTCACGAGCACGACACCTTGCGACATGAGAGATTCAAGGAGTCTAAAAAAGTGTCAGCTGAGCCCTTGCCTCACAATGCCCCAGGCACATACCTCCGCAAAATCATCGCATCAGCAACGTCCGTACACTGAAACTCATCGAAGCACAACACACTGGACAACTCCGCGATATCCGCCGCCACCAAAGGCAGAGCGTCAAAGTCGTTACCGTATTGCATCTTCACCACGTGCATGCGCTTATGTACATCCTGCATGAAGTTATGGAAATGGATGCGCGACTTGGACTTGATGTTGGCCGGCAGGGTCTCGTAAAACAGATCCATGAGCATCGTCTTCCCGCACCCCACATCGCCATACATATACAATCCCTTGGGGAGATTCTCAGGGATCTTCAACTCCGTCTTCGCGCTCTTGCGCCCAAACAGCGAGCCGAAGAACGACGACTGCGGTTTCGGATCCAGCGACTCAACGCTCGGGTGCACAACGGCCGGGGGGGTATAACCCTTCAACACCTCGTGCAGGTCCTGCAGCTCTTGGACAATCTCTTAACTGTGTCAGCTCATCGTTTCTCCCGAAACAACAGGTACAGAAAACACCCACCCCTCTGATGCGGATCATCCCGCAACCGCCCCTGCTGCACCCGCGCCTCATACTCCTGCATTGGCCCACCAGACACCCCAGCCCTCGCATCCTCCGTCACTCCCGCAATACTCTCAGCCTGAGGCTGAGTCACAGCCGCCGTAGCAAAGCGCCGCATATACGCTCCGGGACTCGGCTGCGCGTTCCTGGCATTCAACCACACACCCTGCGCCTCCGCCGCCTGACGACGTGCCGCGCCATTGCTGCTATGTACACTCCTCCTACACTTCTCGATCGGTACCCGTCCACGGCCGGACCTCCTCGCCGTGAACGCTGGGGCCCGGCCCCTCAGCGCTGAGGGAAGGGACTCGGCGCAGAGTTTCGCAGATGGCCGACTCATTTGTTCCTGATGAGTCGATGTAAGGGATGCTGAGCGGAAAGGATCGTAAAACGCTTCGTGTAAAAATATGTGGTCGATGGGCTTAGATTCTTCCGATCGGGTATACTTCTATGGCCGAAGAATCGACAAATAATGGGTCAAGTGCGGCGGACAAGCGGGGAAAAGGAAAGCAGTTGTCGGTGTCAACAAAGCGAGTACGCCTTATACCTTTGGTAGAAAGGCATCAGTTCCTTGCTAGGGTAATTTCCAAATTCTCAGAAGACTAAGAGGACGAAGAGAATGAGAGCATGTGCGCCAGGTACGCGTGTGTTCAATTGTCAGGAGGCAATCAAGTTCCATTAGCACTGCGTTGGCCTGAGGCGAAAAAGAACCGCGGGATTTCCGACGGCCAAAATCATGTGACTCGGAACCCGGCAATTGAGGCGGAATTTCTTTCTATCAGGTAGGAGCACGGAGTATGAATGTTGTGCTATGTTATGCTATAGGATAATGCTGAAGGAATGACATATCAGGACTATACGACTGCATGCAGGTAGAGAAACCTACATAGAGGTGTATATATGCAAAGAACATATGTACATGTGATGGACAAAGCGTCAAGAGGGTATGGAAACATCACACAAGTCATGTGCCCACTGGACAGAATCCAATGCGAAAAACAGAGGAAAGGATATATCAAACAAGAAAAAGTACATAACGGCATAAACATCAAACATGTCGGACATTTCATTCTGCCATTTTTCAACCACATCAAACAATCAGAAAGCGCTCAAAAGGCTGTTTTTTCCCCAAAATGAACATGAACAAAATGACAAGACCAGAACACCATACACCGTCTCCACCAGTCGATCAAAATTGTGGCCGGGTAGAGTGAGACAAAGACAGATACGAGGAACAACGATCTATCGCAAACTTGCATCGGGAAAATCATGATTCTATGCATGCTTTCAAGAAGAAAATATGAGGAGGTGAGGGCTTTTTTAGGCAAGCCCGACGTGTAGAGTGAGCTTGGAATTCCGTTGGATGGCGGTGTCAAGGTCACTGTCGTTGTTCAGGTCCATGTACGTGCCGGAGGGTTCGTCCTTATATTGCACCACAATTTCCTCATTGACCTTGAGACGATCTAATAGCTTCTCCCGGAGCTGCTGGAAACTGATGTCGCTAGGAACGCGAATGGCAATCAAGTCGTCCTGGAAGAAAACCTTAACTTTCATGGCGCCCCCGCTTGAGGTTGTCGACACTTGAGTGAGAGAGCTGGCCTGCCGGTTCATCGGCGCCGGTCTGTCGGCCGGATGCGAGACGGAGGGCTGACTGCGCTGGTGCGAAGTTCGGTCGGGGTGCGAGCTCATTTGAGCCTGAGATGACTGGCGGGACGCGCTGCGCGATGCCTCCTGCGTGGAGGAATGGTGCGAGCCACCGGAGTACCGAGCATCTTCTCCAAACGCGCTCGGGTCAATTTCAAAGTCACCTGGGCGAGGTGCGAATAGCTGACGAACCAGCTGGCAACGGGAGATATGGGAAGGCATGGCCAGGAGCTTCTTTATGTATTCGTCCAGATTCTGGCGACGGCCGTTGGAGATCGCATCGGTGACATGCGTCACGGGCCCGGGCATGAATGGCAAGGTGCGCGGCTTGCCTCGATTTCCGGCCTCCTCCTCGAATTGGGTCAGAAGCGCGATCTGGAAATCATAGAAGTCGTGATAATAACGGGACAACTCCCAGCAGCGGCCGTCCTCCATCTTGGCCTCAATAATATACCAATACTTGTCGTTATCAAAGCAGTACCGGGGAATGGATGCGGCTATTGGGGCGACCAGAGGCTGATGGTGATTCTGCATCGGCGGCTGCGACAGGTGTTGAGGTAGGGACGCTTTGCTCGCATTCCGATTATGAAAGCCCTGTACAAGAAAACAGCATGAGCATGCGCATCGCCAAAGGAAGACAGCAAGAAGGGAGACTTACGTAGGCATTTCCATTTTGGCTTGTGTGGCCAGCGCTGTTGCGACCCATGGCCATCTTCTCCACTCCAGAGGTCACGGACTGCATTGTTGATGCGGCAGAGTCGATCTTGCCGAGGGTGATGCTGCTATTTTTGTATTCTGCCGTCATCTTCTTCCATTCTTCAACCCTTGGTACACCGGCGCGCTTGACTGCCTCCAAGGGATCGGTTACGGCTTGACCGGTCTGCATGTCCCGGAGTTCGATGAACGAGACGGGGATCAAACCGGGACCACCTAGACGACCGATGGGCTTTGCGACAAACCATTCTGGGTTGGATTGGGCGATGACAATGATCGCTTCGCCTGCTTTCGCATCGAGTTCATCCGGTCGCTCTGCTTGGAAGTCATACTGGACGATACCATAGACCATGGCGCTCGAGGCCTTTCCTAACGTCGACATCCTGAGAGCCGTGGGGGGGTGGTGAAGTTGCGTGGGAGTATGGTCTGGGGAAGGAAACAGAGCGGCACCACGATCTGAGAAACCCGAGTCGTGCGACTCTTTCTTCTTATGAAGATCGATCGACCCGCCACTATCTCTTTCGTTCTTGCCAATGACCTCAAAAAAGGAGACCGGCACCAACCCCCTGGCACTAGGGATGAGGGGATTGCACGCTTCGTACCAGTCCAAATCGTCCTCCCTGCTGATAACGTGGAAGAAGTCGCCCTTGCTGAACGCTAATTCTTGCGTGTTCCCGGGTTCTGGTTGGTAGTCGTAGAGAGCTTTGATCACCTAGACGTGAAAAAGGGACGCGCGGTCAATACCAACTTCCAAGAATCGACAATGCGACTGGAATGAGGGGGGGTAATTTGAAAGGGGGAGGGGAGGTGAGAGGGAGGGAAAGTCATGGGTCTAGATATACTCTTTTCAAATGCGATCCATTCAAAGGCAAATGAAATGTTAGAGGGAAAGGGGGCCGTAGCGGTTCATTTTGGTTTCGGGGGGTTAGGATAAAGGCTTACCTTCTTGGGGGGCAGAATCGCAATGGCTGACTTGGGAGTGATTGAAAGATGGTGGTGGTGAGGTTTGGGGTCTTTTTCCCCTTTGAGAGATCGCCTGATGGCCTGTATATTTTGAACAGTATGTTATTATTTTGCCATAACAATAAAGGAGGGGAGGGTGAAATAAACATTCAAGTCTTAAAAAAGAGAAATAATGACGATGATATTCCGAGGACAGGAATAAGGAAATAAACACTAAAATCGGAGTCGGAAGAAAAGAGACCACAAGCGACCATAATAATCGAGATAAACGAGAGGCGGGGTATGGATTATTATGGTGGAAGAGGGGGCAAGCCGGCTGCTTGAAACGAAGGGGACGCGCAGAGTTCACTAGGTAGTATCAAACAGTTTAGAATCAAAGCATACCTTCATTCTTTCCCTTCAAGACGAACGAACTAGTGGAATCGTACTGAAAGTAGCACTGTACTCGGTCCGGGAGGTTGGATCAACGACAGCCGTGTAGGCTGGGAGAGTCAAGGGGATTGCGAAAGAGCGAGAGGTGGGTTCGAGAGGCAAGGCAGAAAGAAGCAATATAACGACCCAAAAGTCAAAGAGAAAAAGAGTGTAACAAAAGGACAACCAAGTAATCAGATTCTTGGGTTCATACAAAGAGAAAATGAGTGTGAGAGACCAAAAGTCGATGTCTCTTGTCTGTGTGCGTGTTTGTGTGGAATAAGAAGGAGAGAAAGCACGTCGTAGTCAAAGAAATGGTAGATAATGAATGGTTCAAATAATAATGATAATGCCAGTAAGAGAGAGTGTGGAGAGTAGGTAGTCTAGCCGTAGCAGTAGTAATAGTAATAGTAATAGGTAGTAGTAGTGGTGTGGCCTTATTGAGTAATGGATCTCTTGTGCTTTCTCTCTCTTCACTTTACCCTCGTGCTCGATTACTACCGTGGATACGTGAGGGTTTGGTTGTTCTGGTTCTGGATTGCGAAAGAAAGTGGCCCGCTTTGGTGGTGGTGCTGGGATTTCCCTTCTCGCCCCCCTGAAAGGGAAAATAGAAAGAAATCTGGCTTGGGCTGGCTGGGAACCCTGTCGGTTTTCAGAATACCACTGCAGGCTGGTTGACGATGGTTTTATTGATCAATCAGCTGAGAGACGCAGAAGGAGAAAAGCAGGCTATGCGAACGTCTAATAACGATAGACAGTCACGGAAACACCTAAGAGTAATTTTTTTTACACCAGCTGAAGTGGAAGCCTTAAAGTACTTCCTTCCTTGTGTAGGCGCCTGTGATCTACCGCTGCTGAGTATAGTATACCTTTGTAGATACTGGATACTGCATATAAAGACGACAGCGAAGTTGTTCTCGCCTCCTAAAATTCTCAACATTTCGAGGTTCCAAGCCTGGACAAGGTTCCAAGAAGTACCTTTATTCTTATCCAGAGCTATGATGCAAAGGTGGCGGGATTCCACCAACCGCTTCTCAGAATTCAGCTACAAAAGGGTGGAATGTTAGAGATAACCCATAGATATATCGTTAGCGATGATTATAGTTACAGCAGGGGAATATCGTCAACAATCTGACAATGATTAAATCAGTTACTAAGGAAGATGTGATACTGCATGAGAGCTGTGCAGTTGAAAGCTGTACAGTAGGTAGTGATAATGGGTACTCCGTACCTGCCGTGCCTATCATCCTATGTGGGGATGATGATGGTACAGTCCACTTTTTAGAAGTGGCTTTCTTTCTTCTCATATTTAAGCCAAAGCCAAAAAAGCTAATATTCAGGACGGCATTTCAAGATCGTTATTCAAGTACTTTGTAGAGTGTAAGGTAACCATGAATACCATAATCATCCACATTCTCCAGTTATTCTGGAAATGCCTCGACCATGGCTCATACCCAACAAGTGGACCATTCTATCTGGGTACTGTACCTTACAGCAACTAATCTGGTAAGGCACCAAGGCACGTTCACAGCCCACAGTACCAAATCCAGTGCGTCGGAAGGTGGTCCCCGGTTCCAATCCAGCCCAAGTGCCTAAGGCCAAACGAGTGGTTAATGCACACAATCCCTGCGACTATCGGGCAGCATTATGATTTATGACTTACGAGAGAGAGAAGTTAGAGAACCTGCCAGAACCCACCAAATGTGCTAATTAGCTGCTAATCTCCTCTCTTTCGAGGACTTGAGCATCATTCGCCCAATCATGGGATGACGGAACAGATTCAGCCAAGACTTGTTGAACGTACGTATTCCACCCGTCCCAGTGTGGGATGGCGGCCACATGGGGTTTCGGTCGCCACCAATCCGAGTCTTCGTTCTGGGTAGTCGTGGAGGCGCTGTTATTGGCGAAGAATCATGAAGCACGGCCAACCGCGTCTGTGCTTCAAGCTGATTGGCCAAGTCACTACTGTCAAATGTCAAGGCAATAAATAAGGTATGATCGATTTTCCTATCTCAACTTCTAGATCCATGAGCCATTGAGTACTCCAGAACATCCTGATATCATCGACAGTTCAAGACTGAGTACTGAAAGCCCGTTCCTAGCAAGCCAGGACTAAGGTATACCAGCAAGGTACCCAAAACGGGCTGCAACATCTTCCCGATAACAGATACCAGCACAACCCCGACTCCTCCACCAGGTGAAGCAGTCCCATGGTCCAGCATGCCTATCCCAGACTCCAATTTCTCGACCTTCTCCGCTTAATCCCAGGATTTCGGGCTATAATAAGGAACTGGTGCAAGAATCCTCAATTCCTCAAGAATAATATGGGCAATCAACTAGCATATCTTCGACCCTCGGATCGTGATTCATACAGTGACTGTCAATGATCCGTAGGATCGGTCATTATACCCTGCTGTAGTTACAGCTTCAAGTTCGGACAACCCTGTGCGGTGGTCAAGTTCCTCCGAAATCGGCCACAATCCTAGCTCACCGTGCTACCAGACTTTGAAACTCCTGTAGATCGAGGATCGGAATTCTAAATCGGACAGGGGGCGATGAGACAGCTGCTGCATCTCGATGCAGGTGCCCTTGCATATTGGAATAGCATTTCAGCCAATCGGGGCTACAGTGCAGAGCAATTGTTCTGACACCGCCGTTGACTGCGTCAAGCAGTCCGTCGACCTGCAGAGTCGGAGCATTTAAATCATAGCGGTGTAATCCAGGCAGTGAGGCTCTCCTTCTCAACGAGTGGCTTATCTGGAGGTGGCTTCTTGTGCCTATTGATTTCATCATACTGGATCTGAAGACTGCTCTCAATCGAAAACTGGCCAATGTCTTGTATAACGATTGCCAAAGATAGCGACCACTGGTATTGAAAGTACTTTTGATATTGCTATGTACCACTAGATTACGAGTACTAAAGAATCAAATGCTAACCCACTTCCACAACCCATCCATGACAACGCCAAAACTCCAGAGAAAATATCGCTACCGTGCTTCCAGGGTCAGGTGAGGTGATCTCAAAAGCCATCAAAGATATATGCAAGACGCCGTCAAGGGCCGAGGAGCATAGAGAAGGCCGAAGCGGACGTGACGGGAACCACTGGAGGCACTGATGCCAGTTGACTGCCTATGCCGTTCAACGAAAAAAGAAAGGGGAATGAAAAAGAGACGGAATCAAGGTGCAAGGGTATTGAGAGCACTGAGAGATGGGGAAACTCATATATGCCGGTAAGCAGTGGGGTTTGGACGCTGGCTGCAGTAACGAAAGACTCGGTATCAAATCTGTCCTTTTATATCAACGACTCTGTGGGCTTCAGACTTGGCCGCCTCGAAGAGTTGCGCAGCCTTGCCGCTCGTGAGCAGCCTCACGGATCCATCTTTCTCTTGGAGTAAATCCTCAGAGGCGTGGTCCAGAATAAAGTGTGCACTCTGTTCATCGGACTCAAAGCCAAGTTCCTCAGTGATAAAACGAATCTTTACGTCGGGTTTGTAACTGTCATCATCAAGTCAGCCCGCAAAGAAATGCACACAACGCGAGAAAGGCACTTACGCTTTACAGATGGCCGCAAGTGCGGAAAGTCGCTCGCGATCCACAAACATGTCCATCAGATAAGCTCCCATATTCGGGGTGTCGAGGTAGAGCTGGAAGAATCGATGGTAGTTTCCAAGGGCAAGGGCTGAGCGAACATCCAAGGCATGCTTAACAGCAGGATCACGCTTGTCTGCTGCTGTTAGATCGGCCAACGCATCGTTCATGGCCGTCCAATTGCGAGTGTGGATGAAATAAAGAATACGATACGCCTTAAATTCTGTAGGATGTCCACCGAGATTTTGGGCATATAACGCTCGCAGCTGTGTCTGACATTGATTATACTCACCAAGATCTCCCTTCTCGAGCGCAATGCGGGCATGAATCTCATAGACACTGACAGTGAACTCGTTTCTGATGTGCTGGACAGTCAGATCTTGTCGTAGAGACTTGAACTGATCGCAGATATATCCATAGTTGTTATCCTTCTTCCATTTCTTTTTCAAAAGATCCAGGGTCTTGTACAAAACATGTAGCGGACGAACGGTGTCTGGATTTGGCGCTGAAGTCAATCGGAAGTAGTTCTTCTCTAGCTCCTGGCACCGTCCGACAACAGGGCCCTGATTGGCAGTAGGCGCTGGTGATTCCCCACGGGATGAGGATGGTGAAGAGCCATATCTGGCCCGTAGTTCTTCGAAACGCTTCCTCCGCATTTCCAAATTAGCTTTTGACTTACTTGGGTTCTTCTGATCAACACGCTGGCGCTTGTCTGCTGAGGAATAAGTAGTTCGATCTCCAAATGCATGGTGGTTGTTAGTCTGCCTCCATGGTGGACAGCTGTCTTTGTCCCCGTACTGGTACTCAGCCGATTTTCTTTTCCTAGATGCGTCCTCGGTCACGGTGTCCGGTTTCTGAGCAGCAGTTACAAGAGAAGCACTCCAACCTGAGACATCGGGGTTGGTCAGGATCTGGTTGCGCTCGTTTTGAATCATGACTTGCGGTAGGGGCAATGCATCCCAGTTGATCTTCTCTAGCTGATTCTTCTCTGCCGCCTCGGTGATGACGGTTTTCAGTTTCACCTCCATCTCCTGCCGGATGACTCCAGGAATTTGGTTCTCAGGCGCGAAGCTTCGTTGCACGTATAATCGAAGGGGTGCTGGCCATTCTACTCGTTTGCGTGGTGCTTGAGCTGTTGTTGGCTGCGGCTGAGGTGACATGGCGGTTGTAGAGGTATGAGCAAAGCTACGGCGTGCTTGAACAGGGATATAGGCTGGGGTTGCTAAGTCACAGTTAGACTTTGAGTATGTGAACAGATTAGATTAAGAAGACACATACCATGTGCAGGAAAGTGAGGGGCCGTAGCAGTAGCGGACGCGGTAGCACGCCAGGGTGGGATACCAGAACTCATGATGGGAGAATCTTGTACAAAAGCATAAACACAAAAAGAAGAGTAGGAAATAACTTGAAAGGAGAAAAGAATATCAGAATCAGAAAGCGAAGAAAAAGATTAGACTACGCGTTGCCTGGGGATCAAGGAGAGTGATCAAAATTCCGTTCATACACACCAGTAAGCTGAGAAGTTGGCCAACCACCTCAAAACTAGTATGGTTATGAGAGATAATAGGCCAACTAGCAGGTGAGTAGTGAGTGAAGTTTGGGTGGACGAAGCTATCCTAGTGATAGATGTTGCGTTAACCACTAGGTCTGAGTGCAAAAGTGAGGTCTTTGAAAGGAAGGAGGTTAAGACTCTCGCTTACTCTGTCTGGCTTGGTGTGGCGGAGAGGATGTGAGAATGCGCTAATGGTGGCTCTCGCTACCTGTATCTCCCTATCTACTGCGCGCCGCCCTTAGTCTATCTTACATCAGCGGGGTGAGTCGAGTGATCATGAGCATGACTTGGGATGTTTCTGGAATCGGAATTGATTGTATATTCTCTTCACAATTCAGATGGTGGAGAGATGCTGGCTGAGCTTACTAGATGTTCTTCAAGTCTCTGGATCTGACCACTGCACTCCGTCCCTCATTATTGCCCGATGAGACTTTGCTCTTCGTCCAGGATGCGGTGGGGTTATATGAAGGGTGAGTTGACAGGAAGCTGTTCCCCAGTTACTCCTTTGTATGTGCCATTGAAGCTTACCGGCAAGTTTTGCTCGTATATACAGAAAATTCAAGGTTCCAAATTATCAAAATGGCCATGCATACCTCACATCCCACCGAGTCTGCTATGTCGCTGTTGACGAGCCACGCAAGTACTCAGTCGCCATCGACTTGAAGGAAATCGACCGAGCGGATTACCAAGTATGGTTGATGGTTGACTCTGTACTGTCATTTGCTCCCGTGCTCACCCTTTCCAGGCAGGGTTTCTAAAGTCCTCTTCGAAGATCACTTTGCACCCTAAACCCGCAAAGAATGACCTCAAGTCAAAGAGCGCAGGGGCTAGCCCCTCTGCATCACAGTCTCCAGCTCTCCAGTCCGGGAGATCGCAGTCACCACTCCCAGCAACCTCATCTTCATTTCACAAGCCGCCAGCACCGAAGCCTACGAACGCGACCTGGGTCTGCCCGATATGCTCGTTCTCTAATCCGGTGCCTTCTAATTTCGACCCAGCAACGGCTACTGCTTCTACTCACTTGCCGCCATGTTTGGCTTGTGGCATAAAGCCTCCATTTACGACCGTTCTGAAGGCTGCCATCACAGCCGCCGCTGGCCGCGAAGGCACGCCGGTAACTTCAGCTACACATGAGCCTGGTCAAACCGGAAGCAATGATGTTAAAGTCGTACGCAAGCCTAGTACCTCGACGCCGTGTCCCAGATGTACTTTTGTGAACCATCCCTATCTTCTGGAGTGTGAGATATGCGGGGCTCCCCTAGCCTCCGCAGTCGCTCGAGGAGCTTCTGCTGAGGACTCCCAGCGTTCAGAATCCCCAGCGCCGGTATTCGCACAAGGTAACATCGCCAATACTGAGACTTTCGAGGTTGTCAAATTATCCTTCCGCGGAGGCGGTGAAAAGACTTTCTATGAAAGGCTGAAAGGCGCCTTGGTCCAACGAAAGTGGCTGCTCTACGATGCGCCTCCTGTTCCGCAGCAGCCATTGCAATCGTCCGCCACGCCAAATCTTACAATAGCCTCAGCTGCCGTTGCTGCTAATGGTTCCGCGCCAGCGAAACCTCGGTCCCCGGCAGTAGGAATCGCGGGCCTTGAGCAGAGGGGACTTGAGGCTCGCAGAAACAACGAGGCGGTAATAGGCAGCTCGTTTGAGGATCTTGAGGCCTTGATGGCGTCTGCTAAACGGATCGTTAACCTTGCTGAAACGCTCGCCAGGGAATCAGGTATGGCTGGCGACGGGGATTCTGCAGCAACCAGCGCAGTGCTCTCAGAATCTGCTGCCGCTCTTGGGATGATCACGACTAAAGATATGCTTGGCTCTGGTGCTGAGAACTTATATCTCTCGGAACTTTCACGCAACTTGGCAGAGTACCTCACCGACGACAGAAAGGGTATCTTACAGAAAGAAGGCGGTATCATGAGTCTGATTGATCTTTGGGCAATTTTCAACCGCTCCCGAAATGGGGTAGAACTAGTCAGTCCTTCTGACTTTCAGAAAGCAGCGGAGCTGTGGGAGAAACTGAAACTACCTGTTCGGCTGCGGCGATTCAAAAGTGGTCTTCTTGTTGTTCAACGCTACGACTGGAGTGATGAGAAGACCATTCGGCAACTGCAAGAATGGATGGCGGAACTTCGTCAGATACCGCCGGCTGATCCAGTACCCTGGGACTGGCGTCAATTTGGGCGTGCCGTGACAGCACAGGAGGCTGCTCAAAGGTTCAAGTGGAGTGTCGGTGTGGCAGCAGAGGAGCTAGAAATGGCTGAGGATAAAGGGGTCCTTTGTCGTGAGGAAGGCATTGAAGGGTTAAGGTTCTGGAGCAACCACATCACGTCTGACCTTCCTTCGATTAATAGCATTGATTCGAGGGTGTCAAGTCTGGCCATATGAAGAAGTTCTTTTGTACATATTGATATAGCGTGTTCGTTCGCATGGCCCTTTTTAACACAATGTGACGCCGTTATGACCAAGAGAAATGAATCTTCCTTATTAAAGCAGCTGCTACCTCGAACTTATTATATGTATAACCACAAACAATTGTACCAGTTTTCTTTCATGAAAGTGTGCCTTGTGGCGAATTCTTACTGAGAGTTGACCTTTGGCCCACATTCATTGAGCCTTTGAGGATATCGACCCCGCATAGCTTATCGACGAGCTCTCTCCGCCTTTAAGGAAGCTCCTTCGCTCCTCATCCTTAGACTAGTTCACCGTCTCTGTTGTGACATCCATCGTCAATCTTAGTCTCCATCATTTCTTATCTTTGTTAGTACTTGACTCTAGCTTGGGCTTTCGTTGAGAGCTAAAGCTGCGAAAGCTGCTGTGATGTGATCGTCTAGATTGTTGGCTGTCATAACGCAGTCAGGTATAGCTCGCTAGCTTTGGCTACATCTTCATTATCGAGAGACTTGATAAGTTAATCTATTGAGCTCAAAGGAGAGCGTTCAAAATGGCATGTATTGCACTGCTATCGAATCCCAAACCATCCAGGTGCTCGAGAGCTATTCCAAGATATTCTGAAGTCCCATACATCACTTTCCCCCAGGTGTCGAGCACAACCTCAATCCAGAGCCGAGGGATATGGCGGTATCCATACCATCGACATGGGAGCAGAAGCTTGGACGAACGAAGGATGTTAGAAAAGTACCAGCGCCATAGTCCTTCAAAGCTAAGAGACCGAGAATTTGGGCACCGTCAAAGATCACAATCTATATTCGATAATCATCATCCCTGGTGGAATCCTGGCTGGGGATGGTGCCGGTTGAAATTCAGCATTCCTCCATATCGGAATGAACGTACGCCCAGGAACGACTATTGGGAAGCACAAAGGGTTCGTTTGGAGCAGAGGATGGAACAAATAAAGAAGGAGATCGAGGCGGATCCTTACGCGGCTTTATTCGGGAGGAGACTTGAACCATTCAAGTCTTCGGGCAAGCATGAGAATATTTTCTCTTCCTTGTTTCAGTCCTTTTTCGGTCATGGGTCAAAGGCAGAAGCTGAGCCTAAGGCGACTGATACGACTGCGCGCGTGAAGACTGATGTTGTGCATTCATCAGATCCTCAGCCCAGTGACAAACAGTCAGCAAGCCTCAAAAACGAGGTCAATACATATGAGGAGCTGGCGAAGGATGATATTGGAGAGAAGGAGTTTGATCCAATTACTGGCCGCATGGTCCGGAAGAAGGGGGAAGCTTGTGAGAGGTCTCGGAATATCAAACACACCGAAACTCCCAGTTCAACGATTCATTCGAACACAATTCAAAGTGACGATGCTCAGAGTGCTGGCTTCCTCTCCCCGGTAGATCGCTCAGAAGTAAAATCAGACGCAAAAGGGGTTACAGAGGTTGGATCCCATGAAAATACCGTGCAATCTGGAAGTGCCGATGACCCAAGTCTTCAAAATAACACACAAGGACCAGGCGAATCCGCGTCTCGCAGCAACAAGTTTCCTGCGAAGCCAGGAAATTTCGATGAAAACAAGCTCAAAGACCCAGCTGAGCCTCAGGACGAATCCACGGCTTTTGCAAAGGCAGTACTGTCATCTGGAACAACTAACGAGCCATTACCAATTTGCCATGCTCGTTTAGAGACTCACGATGTGCCTGACTCTGCAGCCAGCCATCAGAATGAACGGTCCTCAAGCGTCCCCACGAAAACAATAAATCCACGAGTTACGCCACATATGACACCCGACGAGCTTAAACAGCAGGAAGAGTGGGTTACGCAAGCAGAAAAGGCTGAAGATTTGGATATTCTGCGCGCCAGTGACATTCGCACACCCTACGAGCTGAAGAACAAGGATCAGGATTCTGAAGGTCAATTAAGGGAAAAGCGGCGCAAGTTGGACCTTGCTTTTGAGTTGGCCGAAGACCCAGTCAAAGATCTAGATGCTCAAAGCATTCGAGAGAAGTACAAAATCTATGATTCTTTTGAATCAAAGGAGACGGTTTCGAAGACACCTGAATTATCAAAGCCTCAGTTGCGCTCGCAGAGTTCAATGACTGCAAGTACCTCCATTCCTCGTGTTCAAGAAGGCTATCACAACGTAAGGGTTGATCCAGATCATGAAGCCGAGGAGCAGTACAATCAGGATCAAGTCTCTTCAAATGATCCTTGGGCAACAGCAACATATCGTGTTCTTGTATATGACCCCTCTACCTTGCGGATAATGGAAGCAGAGACGAGCTCCTCACTGCAGCCGACGGATAAGCTGCTTTCACCCGCGGAAGTCCTTTCTCGTTTGAGCCATCCTGCGAAGTTCGTGCCGTACCTTGCTAAAATGCACAACGACGGGTATGAAATTGTCTCTGGCGGCGAGGATATCATTGTCTTTAGACAGGCTTCCGAGAGTGGCTCAGTTATGCGTTCAAAGATCCCAAGCCGTGGTGGTCTAGCAGGACAACTGGCTTCCACTCAGTCAGAACATGATAAAAATCTCCGAGCGGCGACTGGTCCTTCTGACTTGTCTCCCAATCCGGCCATTGCAAGCACTGCTGAAGCTTCAAAGGATACTGATCATGCGAAGGCTTGGTCCAGAGTTCGAACAGCTCTTCGTAGAATGCTCATCAGTGGTGTAGCGACGGCGGGAACATGCTACGCTATTGGTGTTGTTGTCGAGTATTTTCGCACCGGGGGGCAAGACGGACTGGGTATTGATGGATTCACCGAGTTTGAGTCTGAAAGGCGTCGCAGAGACCGAGAGTAGATGATCATTTCTGGTTATGACCTCATGCGAAGCAACAATTTGTGACAACATTGTGATCATATTTTGGTGTTTGTACAGAAAAATCACAACTCTATTTGCTTGATGGTGCACCTCCTATTCAAATGGAATGTTGCATTTAAGCGCATTGCCAGGTTTTGCAAAATCGCCAAGTCGAACTTGACTGATTCAGAATAGCTGACTCTACCAGGAGCACGATGGTCCAGGCTGCATGGTCCTCAGGACAAACAAGGATCGGAATACATGGTCTACAAGTCCTCCTCCAGTGAGCTATCCTTCTCTTTGTCCTGCCACACAGAGTCATCCCACTTACGCCAACCTTTGAATCCTCGAATGCGATCATGGATGGAGCTTCGCATCTTTCCCCTCATGCTCGCCTTGTTCCGTTTCTCCTCACGCTTCTTCCTTTCCGTCTCTTCCAGCTCTTTTTCTCTCTTTGCTAGCTCCTCTTCTTCAATCGCCACCTTTTTGCGGGTGTCATGTACCTCCTCCAAGTCATCGTCTGATTCATCATCAACAGGGTAATTCTTGAACGCACTCTGCAGGACGCCGCAACGAGCCTGGCCGCTCATCATGTAGATGAACAGAGCTACAAGCATCTTGACGGCCGCCCGAAAATCTTGCTTGCGCCAGAGATCAAATTCTCGGCTGCCCAAGACTCGAAGATTACGGGGATTTGGATCGCTGTCCAGATTTTTTGCACTAAGCCACTCCACCTGTTGGCGAAGTCGTTCCAGGTTCTTTCCAGAGTAGAATCGATCGTAGGCTGTGCTCGGATTGGGGTCTACCGCATCGGCATCTGAGGAGGGACGGTTATGTCTTCCGCTCCACAGACGGGACGTTTTCTGGCCGAGGAAGATGGCACGAAGAATATGCAGCCTGGAACCGTGGATGCCAATCAGATAAACCTCCTGGTCCGGGATCTGATCCCCATGGGGCCGCAGACGGGAGATGTTAAGAAGGAGCTGGCCAAGCATGAGCTTGAGCTTGTCCTCGAGGGCCGATCTGAGAGATATGTTTTCCAATGACTACAAGCAGGTATTAGCGATCCGACACGACGTGTGTGGATTTGTAGGGGCAAAGCTTACCGCCGACACGGGCAGAACTGCAGCGCAGACCTTCTTGTTAGGATAGTGATCTAAGCCGACCATTCCAGCTGTGATAGGACCGTCTCTGTACCTCTCGCGGTATCCGATCCAATATTCGAGCTCGCAGTTGAGCAGCCTAGCCCTAAACGGCTGTGAGTGAAAGCGTTGAGAGCGACATGCCGTGGAGAAGCTACTGACCGCAAAAAGTAATAGGAGTCACTGTTGTCCGTTTCTCTGCTGATTCTGAATGCTTCAAAGATCCCTTGCAGAAGAGCATACACGACTTGTCCCTGAAGTTTGATCGTTTCATCGAACTTGGGCTTGGACTTGCTTCCCCCGCCGTCCATCGTACCGTACCCCTCGTCCTCGTCTTCATCTTCGTCGTAAAGAGAGCCAAACTCGGGGAGTTTTCTGAGGGTCATGAAGACGCTTCGAAAGCGAAGGTCGATTGGAGACCATTTGTTTATGTTCACGTCGCGGGCATCGTCAGCCTCGCGAAAGCACCAGGGTGTACGCTGAACAATGACTAAGACACATCAGTCAGTGATTTCCTCTGTCAGGACAGGACGTCTTTTGGGACAGGCAAAACATACCAGTTCTCTCGGCTTTCTTCAGATAGTAGCTGGGGATGATTCTATCGTCAGGGAGATCCAGGAAGAAGTTTGCTGCCAGACCATGTACGCGGACCTCGACAGGGCTCTTTGACTGGGGAGCTGGTCTTGGTCTACGCTTTGCCTTGCAGTCGGCCTCCCAGTCAGGGATGGGCTTCCAATTCTCGGTCATCTGTAGAGCTAGGTTTGGAAGTTCTGGGAATTCTCGAATTGTTTCCATGTGTGGGCGATAGCGATCCATTTTGCTGGCGGGTCATGTTCCGGATCATTCTGGTGAGAGATTTGAGGATTAGTGTTGGGTTTGAGTAGGAGGGCATCTTGCACATTCACTGTTGCTCTAGACGTGTGTAATGATGTGAGAGGGTCAGGATATAAGCACTCCTGTGCATATGCATACTACTGAAATCCTCTACAGTTTGCTTGTTTTCAGTGGATTGACTTGTATATTGGCTTGATATAGATATAGATATATATACTAGACAGCTTGTATATATCTAGAAATAGCCCAGTCTCTTCAAAGGGTGAAGACATCTCTGATTTGGTGCCAGACTTTAAGATTCTATCTGTCTGCATAATAGATCTCTGTCTTGGTCTTGTTATAACAGCTTCACCATAACCATAAACCAGAATATATCTCCCCGCACCGACAATCCAAATTTATTTCTCAAGAATACAACTGTGTCAACGACTCTCATAATAATCCAAGACTCATTTCTTTATCTTCCAAGTATTATCTGCCTATGTAGCCGTCACCTAGATAGATACCTGTTGAGTGGACGGTAGACCCCATATACCGGGTCATAGTCATAGTGGGGCGACATCTCCGCACGACTCTACCTCCAGCCTTCCACACCCCAAGAACCTCCAGCATCCAACAATCTTCAAAACTTCAACTGGATAACCTCCCCAATAATCATGGCCAAAGCAACCCGCATCCCCATCCGAACCGAAAAAGCCCCCCTCCCACCTCCATTCCTCTCCCAGGGGATCAAAGTAGGGGATATGGTCTACTGTTCCGGGCAGGTAGGCGTGGATCCTACAACAGGGAAGATGGTGGAGGGCCCGATACAAGAGCGCACTGTACCTTCCCCCCCACCCCTCATTTCAATTCTGAAAGATAAAAGCTGAGGCAGACGCAGAAGCAAATCCTCCACAATCTATCTGCCGTCCTGGAAGCAGGCGGATCGAGTCTGCATGACGTGGTAAAGGTGAATATCTTCCTGGCTGATATGGGGGACTTTGCGGCTGTGAATGAAGTCTACCAGGCGGCATTTGGGGAGCCAAAGCCGGTTAGTTCTGATTCATTTTTGTGCTGCTTTGAGACGAGGTGGATGCTGATTCTGATGGGTTAGGCGCGGACTTGCGTTGCTGTTAGGACGTTGCCGTTGGGTACGGATGTGGAGATTGAGTGTTCTGCAGTGGTGACGAGGGGGGTGAGGGATTCTCGACTTTAGGTGTTATGGTATGATGACTGGGAGGCGTGGTGATGAGTTGTTGGATTGGTTGGAGCTGTGTGATAGGTAGGTATCTTGAGTTGACGGTCGTATGGCTGGTGTTGATGTGGCTGACAACTCATCTTGAACCAGAACACCAGTTGATTTGATGATAATGGTAAGCTGAGAATACCATTACTACTGTGAGGTACCCAATGCTATAAAACCCTGTACCACTGTATGTATCACGGACATTTGCTAGTAAAGTGGGCCTTTGTAGGTCCTTTTTCAGGAACAGGTTTAGCGTCATTTTACCAGGACCAACTCAGGCACCAAGTACGGCAAATCTGTCTCTACCAAGTGTCTAGACAGCGTCACATTTTGTTTGTCTCATCAAGGAGAACATTTTTTGATCCATCATCTATCATGAAAAACATGGTCGACTCCAAGCACATGGGGGAGGAATGTCAATGACGTTGTTCTCAGAATTCTCAAGCGTGAGGATACTGCGTGGTACCTGGAATGAAGTTTTGCCCCGGCTCGAGCATAATGCTGTGGATAGCTGGGGTCTCAGGAGGCAGCAAAAATTTTAAGATATTGTCTATTGATTGCTGGCATTTTTACTGGATCAGGACATGGTCTCCGAGTCTGTACTCTGTACTCTGTACTAAACATCACCATTCTGTCCTATGCGTACTGCAGAGGCCATAGGGGACATTTGCTACTCGTCGCTGGGACTAAGTGACTTCAACAGTTCACTTTCTAGTTGCTCTCCAGGTAGTATTACTAGATGTCTGCTCACTTGACAGAAATTTGCAATTTGACTGCTGTTGATTGTGGGCATACCTGTACCAGGCTCGGTGTTTTCCTGGCAGTGCCGAGCCAAAAGGGATGAAAAGACGACCGTTTCAGCCTCCCAGACCAGGTCGCTTACGGCGTACTGCATCCTGGCAGGGGAAAACATGTGGAAGTAAAACATCGCCTTATTGACAGATCATAGCATTCGAGAGAGAGGCATTTCCGCGCGATACTTGATACCTGGCACTCAGATTGCTGGTCGAATGTAGATGGATACTCTGTAGAAGTCTGGAAGGTGATATGATGATTGACACGCGCATTCTTTAGCATCAGCCTATCGAAGTTTAATCGTCAATAATCACTTTACGGAGTACTTTGGAGTGTTCCTCACACTATGACCGAGTCGATCGCTGAATTGAGCAGTCGTTAGACTCGTTGTCTAGTATGTAATAGTTTACTACCGGTTGAAGACCGAATGAACGAGTTGTTCCCCTATGTTTCTCATCCAGGTCAATGGTGTCAGTCGCCATGACACGCTAATGGAGGCTTTACTGCAAATATGCTAGCGTACGCTATGATTCTCCAGACGGAGTATTTTGCCATATTGTCTTTTTTCCTGATTGCTCAGTGGTTTGTTATTATGTGCTGATAGAGTACAGAACAGGGCTCATGCCTCAGGTTAGAAATGCTGTCATCGTCGGGTATCTTTTGACAATGAATAAACCGTAGTCATAACCATAAGGCTGTACGCTTAATCTAATTCATCAAACAAGAAGATTATCTTGAGGAGGAGAAGAGGGCTCAGACCTCAGACTCTGACCAACTCCATGTCCATGTTCCTTACGGCTGTCACTTCGAGTCGGCCGTTGAATCACTGTAACTCTGTATCACCACGCACCACAACACTCCACCATATCCACAATTCATCTTAGGAGTCGGAACAAGTGGACTGCTTGTGGTCCACACACGCACTAAAATGACGCCGTCATTCTAGGCCTTGCGATGGTCCGAACCTTGACGGAATGGGCTTACTGCAGTGCAAAGTCAGCATTTGGCAAGAGGCTGGTGAGTTGGTTAGATGGATCATGGGTGATTGGTGAGCGGGTTGTGGAGGCCTAGGGCGGGAATTATGATGTGCACGCCTGGCCAGCAGATCAGCATGCACAGTAGCAATCACAGTGGCCATTAATGATGATGCTGGTAGCCTACATGTCTTCTTTGAACTTGATTAATGACTAAAGAGAGGTTAATCCACAGGAGCTAGAATCAGCCACCTATGGATGGATGGATAAACTCATGAACTTCTTCAATGAACCTAGGAACTGCATGTTTCCTTTGTTCTAGTTTCACACAGGGGAATGTTAATCACCTTATTCAATCCTGTTCTGAAATTCTTGCGATTATGCCTTGGCCTTCAACACTGCCACTACACTGCTTTTGTGCTACAGATCGACTACAGTGCCACTTGATTGTGTGCCTTTGACTTGAAGGCATCTTACTTCGAACTCAGTCAGGGTCTTTTGTCGATCCAGATACACCATGGGCCATCTAGACCTCTCTTCTGATTTTCTCCCTTCAAATCTGTTCACTGGGCCAACTCAGGGAGTTCATAATATTGAGATATCCAAAGCTGCCATTGACCGAGGCTAACTGGAATTACAGATTAGTACTGATGTTGTCTTTCCCAGTAGACTTGGAAGCGGTATCCTTAGGCTATGCTGCAGTAGCCAGCCGCAGTAGTGAGCCTTGCTTCTTGTGATTATCTATTCCATGAGAGAACCATCCAGTCTGATAGGCTGGTAGCATCACGACGGATATCTGCAGATAAGTACATCGACTTTGAGTATGGCAGGACGTCAAGGTGTTGCCAATGCCAACATTTCAAAGTAGTAACTCAAGGTATCTAGAAGGACAGTAGCACACTGTTTGTTGACTGTAGAACCGTGGCTGCTAGCCGCAAAGTGGTGCGTGGCCATAATGTGTCCCTTGTACGTTTACCTTGAGTGATACTACCTTAGGTAACAATACTCTGTATTATTCTGTAATATTCGGACCTCGCTTTCCATTTCCACGGCCGATGTGCACTGATTTGGTGGTAAATATGGCCTGCCCCTGTAGAATCTTACAGTATGGTAACAATAATTCCAGTTGCTCTGCGCTAACAACGAAAATAAACCAGACTAACCTCAAACTAGACAAAGATAATCTCCGCCTCAATTAATTTCCCTTTCACCTTCCAGATCCCTCTCTCTTCGGTAGTCTTTCGTCTTCTCAAGTGCTGCTGTCTGTCCTGCCTCTTGTCACTCTTTTTACTTTTGTTCTTCTTTTCCCCCTCTTTTATTCTCTTCGTCCCTCTTAATTGTCTCGTCTTTCTTCTATCTACATGATAGTCGGTGCTGTTGTTGGCTGACGTAGCCCATATTATTTACCGTTGGCCCTGACTCCTTGCATCGCATCCACTTTCCCACCCCCCTCTCTACCACGGTCGCGCTCTCGCTTCTACCAGAGATCAGTCAGTCCTCCTTACTCACAGGTACTTTTATCCATCGGCCTCTTCCACCACCACCCTCACTCACTACCACCTCCTTATCCACGACAGATAACGTTGTCCTTTTTATTTTATTTTATTTTGACGTTTCTAATCTAGATCTCGTCGTTCGCTCCTTACTCACATTCGTTTTGCAATTCGCTTTGGGGGATAGTCGACTCAATAGCTTCCCTTGTCGCTCTTTATTCGCATTGTTTATATACTCGCTCTTTATCACGAATTGATCAGCTTTGACGTCGCCGCTGCTATATCGCTACCATCCCGATCCTCTATCTCACATCATCGAAGCGTTTGTATTGGATTCAGTCGACGATCGCAGTCTATCACTATCTATTGTCGACTGCCAGCAAGGGTGTCTGGTCCGAAGAAACCGTGATTGCGTCCCAGCCTCCTAGCTACATACGGTATATACGATTTTGGACGTGACACCAGCATTTCCAATCGCCCAGCCAGCTCCAACACCTGCATCGATGCATTTCCGAGCGTGACGGATAACACTGAGCCTCTCTCGTGAATTACATTTGTCTATAGGAGCCCTGCTGAGCTTTCGGCTCCGTCCATTCCTTTGTGCATAATTGCGGCATCGTCAACCCTAGCCGTTCCTTATCGCGAGCAATCAATCAATTTGGTATCAACACCATGCGTCCTGCGACTCATCTCGTTGCGGCCCTCCTGTCCCTGGGGGGTCTCGAACTCGTCACAGCCGAAAACGCCCAGGAATTGAAGCCTCGCTTCATTCCCAAACAACTCAAGAGACATGTCGTCTATGGACGTGATTCATCTACCGCTGCCTCGAGCACTGACGCCCACTTGACTACAAGGGCCGATGGGAATCCCTTTATGTCCTACTTCAACAGCCTGCTTCAAAACGGCGCCGAGACAACAACCAGCACACCGGTGTCTACAGAAGCCCCCGTCGTCATCGTGCCCATCACCATCTCGGTAGACGCAAACGGCGTCTCTCACACCATTACCGGTAGTCCCACAATCGCGCCAACCCGCACAGCGGCCGCCTCAGCAGTGACCGTGACGAGCTCTACTTCAACCTCCGAGACTGCGCCTGCAGGCTCAAGTGCCACCACAGACGCCGCTTCAACTACCACTTCGCAAGACCAGACATCTTCTGATGCTAAGTCAGCTTCGACTACCGAGTCGTCAACGGTCGCAGCTGCGTCGTCATCGTCCAAGGCATCTTCTACCGCCGATCAGTCTGCTTCGAAGGATGTTCAGACGACAACCTCCTCGTCAGCCGCGCAGACCTCTTCTGAGGCCCAGACAGCCGCTTCGGACAACTCCCAAGCAACCATAGCCTCCTCGTCCACCGCGCAGACCTCTTCTGAGGCCCAGACAGCCGCTTCGGACAGCTCCCAAGCGACCATAGCCTCCTCGTCAACCGCGCAGACCTCTTCTGAGGCCCAGACAGCCGCTTCTGAAAATGCTCAAACTCCAACAACCTCATCGACTGCTGCCACAAGCAGCGGAAATGTCGTCAGCGACGCCTTGAGCGGTGTGGACAGCCTTGTTGGCGGCCTTCTGGGAACCTCGACCAGCGCAACCAGTGTCATTCCTACAGTAAGCTCATCCGTCACTGGAGAGTCCAACACCCTCAAGGGTTCGGCGACCGAGAGCACTGATTCCAGCACAACATCTACAACGCTACTGGGTTCATCGACTGTCGCTGTTCCCTCTTCGGTGGAAGCGACTCCGACCCCGACCGCAACTGCCAGCTCGTCCGGCCTCCTTGACACAGTTGCCTCGAAAGTCTCTGAAATTTTGCCTGGAGCTGCCCATTCCAATTCTTCCACCACTGATGGCGTTGTTGCCTCCTCGACAGATGTTGCTGCGTCTCTGACAGATGCTGTTTCCTCAACAGACGTCATCCCCTCTTCGACAGGCGTTGTCCCCACTTCGACTGGCGTCGTTCCCACTTCGACGGGTGTTGTTCCCTCTTCGACGCAGGCCACCCCAGCCCCAACTGCAAGCTCGAGCGGTTTGCTCGATTCGTTGACCTCTGGTATCTCTGACCTTTTACCCGGTTCTGCTGCATCATCCTCAGCCATCACCGACAGTAGCAGCGGGGCTGAGACCTCGGCATCCACAGGCCTTGGTCTGCCTACTATTTCTGTCAGTGTCCCTGTTGTGACACCCTCCGCGTCCACCTCGAGTGGCCTGGGTGGAATTCTGGGTCCTATCCTCGGTAGCACCGGAATCATTCCAAGTGCAAGCACGCCCACCAGCAGTTTCGTTGCCGTCCCCACCGGCTTGACTAGTATCCTCATCCCGGGAGGCATCAGCGGAACTGAAACGGGAACTTCATTCACTCAGATCAGTCCTAGCGTTCCTACAACTGCTCCCTCGGCCACCAGCACCGCTGTCATTCCCGGTAGCACTGATACTGCCATTGGTTCCTCGATCGCTGTCACCGGTTCCACAGCAGTAGGCTCGACTGTGCCCACTACCCAGGTCACGCCGACTGCCACTTTCACGAGCTCGGTAACTCCGACGCCCTCTACAACCGAGCAAGCCAGCACAAGTTCGACAACCACGCCAGAGACCACAGTCGCACCCACCACGACAACTACTACTCGTCCACCCGCTGAAACTACCACCTCCGAGAACACCGACTTTGTTCCCTCCAGTATTTTGGTGGAGCCTACAAGCACGACTCAGGTCTCGACGGCTGAGACTGCCACTGGCACCACTCAGCCTGCTCAGTTGCCTGGATCTATCTCGCCAGCCAATAGTGTTACTTCCCCTCCATCGGACTCTACATTGATTCAGATCGGTTTCAATGGCAAGCTCCGATACAGCTTCGTCGCCACGACCCCGCTCTCTTCATCGCAGATCTTCCTGTATGTTCCACAGGGTCTGATCTATGCTTTGGAGATTCTCGGCAAAGACATCTCTATGTTTGCGATCCAGCCCTACGACAACTCGGCCAGCACCGGGTATATTGCAACCGTTGCCTTGGCTTATATCCCTACGGACAAGGTTGACACCTTGAGGAAGCTGCTCCGCAGCCCATTATCCAAACTCTACGAGCAGCCCAACGAGTCGGTCAAGACCTTGTTCTCGATGATCGATCCATCAATCCCTCTTGTTGTCGGAGAATCTGGCTCATCTGGTGGCAGCGGATCGTCTAGCGGCAGCGGATACAGCGGCGGCGGCAGCAGCAGCGGTAGCAGTGGCAATGGTAGTGACTCTGCTAACAACGCGGATGCCGGTGCCAGCCGCAGCTCTTCCGCTCGGGCCAGCTCTGTTGGCATCGGCGTTGGTGTCGTGGCCGGTGCAGCAGCCTATGGTGCGGGTATGTTCTGGGTTGCTCGTCGCTACCGCAAGAAGCGTCAATTGCATCGCCGCTCCAGTTCCACTGTCGAGCAGACAAGTGAAGGTCGCGGTGCCGGTTCTCTCTTCGCCGCCGGCGGCCGTCTTTCCCGCAACAGCCAAAATAGCCGGGGAAGTGGCCGGGCCCAGATGATCAGTGCTCCTGTCATGGCCGAGAACTCGCTGGGCTGGAACTAAGCTCGGGTATTGCAACAGGAATGATAGGTTGCGCATACGATGTGGCTCAGAGATCATGGGCAGGAGTGGGACTCAGCGGAATGCTTGTCAGTCCCGCTTCCTTCGGAGATAACCTTTAACTTCTGAATGTATTCATTTTCTTCTGTTTATGTGACAGCGCTTTCTGGGCGTTGTCTTTTGTATCATTCTGTCTCTTCTTCTACCATATTTTCCTATATTTATTCCCCATTTGTTCTTGCCAGACTTTGGACCTCACTTTTCTCCCTTTTCGTTTCTTACTTTCCTTTATGGTGCCACAGAGAAGTACTTACCTCCCCACACCAAGATCATTGTGACCTTCTCGACTCGCATCTTGTCAAAAAAATCAATTCCTCTGCTCCATACCTGGGTTGGGGGGTAGGTATCTGTGATGAGTGATGCCGTATACTATCGCCCCTGGCCCTGTTCCCCTTGATGTCTTTCAGTGTTTTGTTCTTGTGATTATTGTACAGATGTATAGTGTGAGTAGAGAGTGAACGAGTCGTATTTGTGATATTTGAACCGATATGGATGTTGAACGAATGTGTGTATATTTATTTGACCGGTAATATATTGAATATCGTTCGATGTTGCAAGTACGTAGCTACAGGTTGATACTGAGCTGCATGTTTTTGCCTGCACAGAGTCTTGGCAGGCCAAGGATAAGTCAATGAATCTAGTGTACGTCCTTTTCCATTATCAATTAGATCTATTGGATAGAACTTGGAAACATTGAGCTGAGAGCACCTGGAACTCCTATACATGGCTGTGCATATGCAACAGAGATGAGATGAATGACAAAGGAAACGGATCGGACGGAGACGGAGTCTACGCGGCAGACCAAAAATCACACAGGATCAAGCGCAGGCGCCTGAGCACCATGAAACGCCCCGCGCCAACCCACCCACGAATGATAAGGAGCATAGACGCCCATTACTCCGTTTTACTCTTCGAGCTCGACCCTGGCCCGAACCCCAACCAAGCGAGCGGTCCAATCTGGCCCTTCGCCTCGCGCTCCCGCCTGCGCTCCTCCTTCGCCTTCTGCCGCTCGGCCTTGTATTCCTCCCAGGAGAGACTCGCGCTCGCTGCGACGGACGCGTCGGCTCCGAGCGTCGTGGACGAGTTCTTCTCCGCCTGGGTCTTAAGGTAGTGCGATAGGGAAGGTGCGTCTGCGTCTGCGTCTGCGTCTTTATGTTCGGTGGTGGTGGGGTGAGCGAGCGAGGTCGGGACGGGGAGGTGGCGGACGGCGTCCTCGCCTGCGTAGGCGCGGAGGGCGGTGCGGAAGGACCATTCTACTGCTTCGCCGACGGGTTCGTCGAAGATGTAAGGGAGGAAGGGGACGACTGCGAGGCCGAGCTGTCACATTCGGGTTCAGTAGCTGTACTTTCCCTTAATCTTATTCAC
>NW_020798539.1:0-8605 GCF_002237265.1 Aspergillus thermomutatus | reverse complement strand
AGTTTATATCTTCCCCGGCACGGCGCGTGTTCAATCAGCTGCTTTCTGATGGCAGAGTTCTTGGCCAGCGCGATGAAGGAGGGAAAGTCCTGTTTTATTTGATATTTGTAGGTTGTTTCACCCCAGTCGAAAGGGAATGTATACTTGTTGGGAGTAAAGAATTGTTGATATAATTTACCGCTTACCCTATTCGGAATTCGCCTTACCTGGATACCCCTAATCTAGCCCCTGAGATACGATTCCGGCAGTATAAATATACGTTCGTTAGATAGTAGATTGAGAAGAATCAGATCTTCATTGCTTTATCATTTGTATGCGAAATACTAGTGATTTCTAAACACGTGACGGTACTGCAGTTTCCAACAAGAATCAACGCTCGACCCGGCAATTATGGCTCAAGGATAGACTACGTCCTGTGTAGCCTTAATATGTAAGATTAGTTCTGCGATTCAAATATCCAAGAGGGTCTAATGGTAAGCCCCAAGGCTGCTATGGCTTTGTTGTAGATTGATTTTCCAGCTGACAATATGCAATTTGGAACAGGGATCCGATCATTGCCCGGTTTATGCTGTCTTCAAGGACGTCGTACGCCTCGGCGAAGAAGAGGTCAACATTCACGACATAATGAACCCTCCTGGGATGTTTAAAGATGGCGAGCGTCAGCAGGAATACTCTACTAAATATCTTCTGCCTACATCAGGGCGCTTGATACCAGAATCCAACAAGCGGAGGAGGATCAAGGACATGTTCTTGCGTAAATCATCAGCCAACGTACAGAGACCAACGACGAACGTCCTGACATTGAGACATTTTACCTCTAGTCAGGAAAAGGGAACAGCACCCGCCATTTTGGAGAGTGCTGCCAGCGTTATAGCTACCTGCCAGCCTGTAGCAGTTGCTGACAGCACTCAAACGAAAGAAGTTGTTTGTAAGAGGTCTCAGAAATATGAGACAGGTTCCCCTGTCTCAGTCAAGCGTTTGAAATCGGGTTCAGCCTAATCATCAACACCTCCCACTGCTGGACAGAGGACTCTAAAGGGGTTCTTCAAACTTAAAAGTGATCCGGCCAGCCAAATGGCCATAGCCCAGGATCCTGCAACAGTGTCTACTGTGCCAACGAAACAACCAGCCGCATCCCCTACAAAATCTACCCAGTTACGGAACCTCCTGCACTGGAAGCATTACTGACAGCTCCCGCTGGTGAAGCTTCTCCAGGAGAACAGCCAAATTCTGCGACTCCTACAGCTCCCGCTTCATCCCAAAACAATGATACTATTATCGATCCCATTGTCAGCAAGGAAGATTGGTCAAAGCTCTTCACTAAAAAGCCCATTCCCAAGTGCGAGGGCCACCAGGAACCATGTGTCAGTCTGACAACTAAGAAGCCTGGTATCAACTGCGGAAGATCGTTCTGGATCTGTTTGAGACCCCTTGGGCCCAGCGGAAACAAGGAAAAGGGGACACAGTGGCGATTTCCTACATTCATATGGGCCAGCGATTGGAACCCTTCCGCTCCGTAGATTTTCTGTCTGGGGCAACTTCTTTTTGCGATAGTGTAACGATACCCGGTTTTGTACTTAGAAGGCTACGAATGGTATGATGTATCATGGTTTCAATGATAAGACATTTCGTAAAGCGAGACTCTCCGAGGTGTATCTATTATAAACAAGAATAACTATGGGACAAAAAAGGTGGTTAGCGAGCTTAATCCCGAGAGAAGGACTTGGCCTGATTGAAGGATACTTATCATAACTCTCTCTCTTCAAAGCAAAGGCATCGCAGTCGCCTTCAGTTAAGCATAGAATCAAAGGTACCTCATGGCCCCTGAAGAACGCATGTTTTGGTGTTCATGGAAACAAGCATGCCGGAACCGGATATGACAGGTGCACGGCTCTCAAGCGGTTGCGGCATGCAAGGGCCCGCCAGCGCGGGCCACCATGCAGGTTGTATTGGAACTAATTAAACAGGCTGCAGAAACTGTCGAGTAACCTTGGAGAGCAAGGGGGGCAGCGCTTGGGACGCAGACACGTTTAACTTACTCTCGACCTTGAGGACTAGCTGGTCAACTGAGGACCGGGAAGAAGAGAGTGAACACTTGAGATAACACATATTGATTAGCCCCGTTCTTTATATTTGTCTGTCTGCTATGTCCTAGCTAAGTAACTACCTATCTAGAGGTCTGATATTTTCGGAGTAATTACACGGGTTCACCTGATATCCTCTGAAAGCAATTCCCCAGATTTGTCAAAGATCCCCCATCGCCCCAGGATAAAAAGTAAAGAAAACAAACTATCCGCGCCGGTATGGTACAGTGTCAAAGGCAATGCTGTAACGAAGCCCTCAGCTAGAGGCGCGAATGGAGAAATTGTACACATGGTGCTTGCTCAAGTAACAACAACAGAAGGGGCAAAAAGACAAGCAGAGAAGAAGCGTATGTTCCAGTCGACCTTAGAAGCAATCAGTGATGAAGTCAGAGAATTCATAGTTCTCTCCAACAGGACCCTCGGCCAGGCTGAGTTGCTGATAGAGGGCAGCCTTGTTGTAATCATTCTCCATCTGATGGATGAGATCGAAGCCATTTGGTTCAAAGTGAAACTGCTGATCCTCCAGTATGCCGGTAGGACTCATGATGACATCCATATCTGGAACGCCTTCAAAAGCAGCATTGAAGTCAATCTCGCCCACCGGCATGCCCTGGTGCATGGCAGGAGTGGAGACATCAGACGCGACGTTCATCGAAGCCGGAGTATCGAGCACTGCAGCAGACTTGGTGTTCTTGGAGAACTGACGGGATGAAGCACGACGCTTTCTCTCAGAAGGCTTGCGGGGGGTATAATGGTAGTGTGGATGGTCTTCAGCGTGCTTCTTCTTGAGCTCTTCTGCTAGGTTTCGGAATTGGGCCTTGACCTCTTCGGATTCGTCTTTCCACTGCTTTCCAAGCATGATGGCTAGGCATATTAGTGAACCTGAGCATAACAAAGAGCATGAACAAGCAACTTACAAATGTCGTTGTTCGAAAAGTCAGGATATTCTTCCTTGATCTTGGGGTGGTGGTGCTGACGATACAGAATGAATGCATTCGGAGGACGCGGGACCTTTGGCGCCTTCATAGGACCTGCGGGTTTTCCACGAGGTTTGAAGGACTCAGTCGCAGCAACCTTGTCCGCATTGAGAGCTGCACCGTGGGATGCAACCGAGATAGCTCTTCCAGAAAATGCTGGGGTGCGCATAACACGGAGAGCTTCAATGGACTTGTCAACAAAGGCAATAACAGGAGCGCCAATGAGTGCACTGTCATTCCGTGTTATCAGCCGAGCTTGAGAGTGGCTTTAGAGTAGACACTTACCCAAGACGAGTTTTGATCTTGTCGACATTGTCCTGGCCAATCATGTCGGTCACATTGATGGGGAGGAGGACCTCGTTATTCATGGACTCAAGGTGACGCAAAGCATCCTGCCAAAGAAGCTCTGTGAGAGTGTCTGTAGATTCCGCTGCCGACTTCATGGCGATTGGAACGGTAGCCATTTCTGATCTCGGTCTGCAGACAAGATTACTGTGAACAATGTTGAGATCTTGAAAGAGAGAACTCCGCAGCCCAACTGTCAACTTTGTAGAGAGTCGAAGAGCGAAGGAAGAAGGCGAAGAAGGAAGGTATCTCATAGACAGCGTAGGAAGTTAGATAAATAGCATGCTAGATGGGAGAAAAAAGCCAAAAGACTTTGTAAGACATGGCAAATGAGGCTAGTGTTCGAACTTGAGGGGGAGGTTGGTGGGTTTCTTTGTTTACTTAGGTGAATGCTTAAAGTCACTTCACTTTTCCTCCCAGCCTCTGACCACTTAATTCCTCTTCACTTCAAACAAACACAAAAGTATCCTAATTTCTCTCAGTTTAAGTCTTCTACCTTGACATCCCCTTAACTCTCTTGTCCTTAGCACTTTATTAACTGTCCCTCTCTTTGCTCTACGAACGACCCTCATCAAGAAGTTCTCAATCAGGCCTCGTGTATCTCTCAGAATCTCATATTGAGGGCATCTTCAATATGGATTATGAAAGAGATGTTCTTCTGTGGTATCTGGGTACTGTCGCTGACAATGCCCACTACCCGCCAGACTTGAGAAACAAGGCTACCCACATCATCGTCTCCTTCATGCGTCACGGAAATGCTTACAGACTCATGGCTGAGGCTACTGCTTTGGCTAGAGGCGAGCTAGTTATGTATCCATTCCAGCAGGTCAATAACATTCCTAGAAATCTTGGGCTCCCTGTCCGTCGTTTTGGTCAAAACATTCATGCAATCACGGCTGCTTTTGGCATCATCCCAACCAACGCGGACTACGAAGGCCACCCAATCGAGCTCATTAGCATCCTTGATCCCGCTATTGAGGAAAGCATGAATGACAACCTCAGACTTGAGTTCCACCGGGCTCTTCTTGTCAAGGAACAACGGGCAAATGCCGATCTCGCCAGAAGCATTCAGCGTTACGGTTACCACTACATCTTCAGAGCCGGTCTTCAGCAGTACTACATGACGTATGTATCCCTGCACATTGTCATTTGGATTCTGCTTACAGACTTAGCAAAACTGTCGTGGAGATGATCAACTTCTGGACTCCGGATCCTCGTGGTAATGCCTATCGCGTTCGTACCCAGAAAATTTGCTATGCAGCAATCGAGAGGCGTCTTCGACTCAACAATCTTGAGAAAATGTTGCTCATCAGAACGACTCGTTCCCTACCTGGTGATGCCTTACGCTTCTGTAAGTACATCTGTGACTCTGCTGTCGAGCTTGCTAACTCTTGGTTAGGGGCTTGGATTGAAAAAAACCGGGTGGCCTACAACGCGATGAAAGCCTGTATTGCGCTGCTGAACCGTCTGAACTGTAAGGATCCATGTCTTCTGATGCAGGATGAGAATGCTAACTTCGCCTTAAGAGACAACTTCATAGCGTATGACCACGCGTTTCAGAGTCAGCGGTCGCTTTCTCATGCATCTTACTCTCTTTCGGTGCTTTCGGGCGTCTCGCATTTACTTCAAAGAGCATTTTCTGCGAGAAGGCACTGCTTAACAATGTCTCATTAACTTACTTGTGTACACTGCTTGAACTGTTTCAGTATTTGCTCTTTTCATCTTCCCATCGGCGTTTCAAGGCAAATGGCGATTACGAAGCGAGCATGCTCTTCTTTGTGATGACATCAGCATTGCGATGCATGACGACTTTCAAAGAATTGGAGCTTTCATGATTCTATGTTCGCCATCAAGTGGCTTAGCTTATGGATGTCTGATGCGGTTTCTGTGTTTTTCTCCGATTTCAAAGGGTTTCGCCGGGCTTGCACTTTACAACAGTGTTGTGGTCTTGGTTGCTTTCCTTGACTCCCCGAGTGCGGATACAACTCTCATTGGAGTCTTTCCTTTCGGTGGCTCAATCAACTAGCATAGCTTAGTTAGTTCAAAAGATAAAAAAATAAGGATAATCGTTTCAAGGTACTTTATCGCTCTCGCAAGCAGGATAGATTGCTCTCTTCAAGCCACCCGGAATTTCTATTCGATCTACAATGCGACCTTCTTCCTCATATATGCTCTGTAATACCATAGAGTACGGGCTCATCTCTGTTCCTAAGCGGACTAGTGATTGAGAGTACAGTCTTTTATCAGAGGCTAACAATTCCACTCTGTGACTTGGGATAAACACATGATCGAACCAGCATCCCAGCCACCTCAACCCTCCAGACCCGCAAAAGTATGGAGTACATCATAGCTTCACAGAAGCGAGGTCTATCCAGCCACCAATCTCCAACCTGCTTTTTCCTTTTATTTTACATGCTACGAGAGATCTCGAGAAGTTTGTTTCCAGTCACCTTCGCCACTGTTCTAGAACGGACCACAGGTAGGTATTTTCCCTTTACCCAGCCATCCACAACGGCAGATTAGATCCACTTGCTTTTAGTCTCATTAGCCACAAGCTACCCAGGCATGTGTGGAGAAAGCTCAGATGAATGCTGGAGATAGCCCTTCACTCATGGCAAGTCCTGTAAGCCTACCCGCCACCACGAGCCAGGAATCAACATGCTTCACAAGACCGACGCAATGACTCAAGCACAAACTGAGTCAAGAACAGTGTACGCCACCAACATTACTCTCTCACAGTTCTTATCTCCTGTATCACATTCTAACCACGCAGAACACACCAGGTTAACCAATCAAGTCTCCCCCCAAAACAGAAGCAAAGAGGCAAGAAAATAACCCAACACAAGACTGCCTCTCGGTCCATCCAACCGGGCCCCCCGCTCCTCTCCATTTCCAACACCTCCAGCCCAACCGACGGACCTAGAATACCCGTGCACGGTGGCTCGCGTTAGCCTAAGGAACCAGTCAGTATTTGCCGCAGCCCAAATCGCCGGAATAGGAAACACAGGGTCCAGACATGCTAAGTTGCTGACCCTCACACTAGAACACTTCAGGGATACAACGAGAACCAACAGCCAGAGCCAGAGCCAGAGCGAGAACGATCACGATCTGCGCCCGAGTCCTACTTTCCTACTTTCCTATAAACCATTCTCGTCGACGTCACTTGGAGCGGGGGAGGGGTTCCCTTGTTTCCCGACTCCCATGCGCATGCTTGCCGTGAACAAAGAACTCGCAACTAGCCCTAAACTGCGGGCGTCATGATAAGATTTACGGTGGACCCGCGTCAAGACGAACCGGCACCTGTCACCAAGGAACGTGAGTGCCAGATCGAATGAGAATGCGGCGGCGAATGAGAGGACAAAGAAACCGATGGCGCCCGCAAGGAGGTCTGTGTGAAGTGCTGCCAGGACAAAGTGCAGGGATCCTGGACTGTGGAGTGTGTGATCAAAGCACTCCATGGACGCAAGGGCTGTCAGCTGGCTGTAAATCGACCCCTCAAGATTGCGGACACATGAAGATCATCTGCATCTGGAATTTATGGAGTCTTGGGCTGAGCTTGGATACATTGATTGACTTCATTTTTGGCTTTTTACCAGACAAAGGATGAAAGTATATGTATCTTTCGCGGTGTAGCCGCGGAGGGTCTAGTCCGTATGTACTCCGTACAATGCAACAGCTCGTTTAACGTGCGAAGTACTGGTTCACATATACATAAAATATATTGCTCACTGGTCTTGGTATATTGAAAATATGGAAGAAGAGATTGCATAACGAAAGGAATTCAGTCAGACTAGAGGAAGGAACACAGAGCGACCGTGAATAAGAGACACAAGAGAGGAAGGAAAAGAAGGATGACGGAACTTGTCTATCTGTAGATATCGAGAGCCACTCAAGAAATAGAATACAACTATATTGCCACCATGACTTTATCACCTAAGGTTGTTTCTACCACGAGCACCACGTGGACGGAAAGGCGAGCCGGCAAAACCCAAGATATAGACGCCTTGTAGACTACTAACTCTCACCAATGGTATTTGGCGAATGAACCTTAATCCTCCTGGTAAGAAATCTTGCGCATCTTTCCAAGGCGTTGACATGCCCAGGCCAGACTGTTCTTGAGTTGAAGGATTTCGACCTATACGCAAGAAAACAACTAGTCAGCATCTTCAAAAGACACACGCGCGAAAAGCAATGTGATAAGTGGGAAGAAAACAAGCATACCTGTTGCTCTATTTCTCGCACCTTGAACTCATGCGAGCTGAGCTTCGCGTAGTCAACGGTCTCCCCTTCATCCCGATTGCGTTCGGAGATGATATCTTGCACTTATCACACCGAAGCGCGGCAAGCGGCACCGGCCGCCTTGCTAGCGGCCTCGAGACAATCCTGCATTTTGCTCATGAAAGTGGCCTTAACTCGGCTAGCAGCAACCAGCTGAGCAGTGCTGGCGGCCACATCGTTACTGGCCACAATTAACTGCTCAGGAGAGTTGCGGCCAGAGATTACACCATCCGCAGTCTCAATCAGGGTATTGGTCGAGGTAGCACCAGCCTTGGCGGCCGAGATCAGACCCTCCGTCCACCTGTTATTCTTCTTGTAAAAAGCCGTTTTCAACGAGCTGCCGCGGCCCTCACGCACAATTTCCTGTTGCGATGCCGTCGCAGCCTTGATCAGTTTTGCAATCGCGTTGGTAACGGCAATAGCAGCCTCCAAGATCACATCGTTAATGCGAAGCTCGTATGTCGAGTAGCCTTCGCAAGGCTTCGTCTTAAGCTTGGCCAAACGTGCTGCTGCAGCCTCGATAGCATCGGCGGCCTTACTGAGCTCTTTGTCCACCAGATCGCCCAGATCGCCGTGGTACTAATCTTGGTGCTCTTGGGAGCAAACGCATCGACCAGTTTCGACAACGACTGCAGATCTTTCTGAACCTCCAAGTTGTTGTTGATCACAACATCGGTCTTCTGCAGAGCCTCTAGACCCTCAAGACGGAAGGACTGCAGTCCGCAGGAGAAGCGCACGGTCGCCTGCGCCGACTTGCGCGCGGCATTGAGCAACTGATCGGCACTCTTGTCGTTGTTGGCGAAATGAGTGAGACCCTTAGTGTTGCTCAGCACATCAGCAATGGAACCAGATAAGATAGACACGGTGCGGATAATCTCAGCATGGGGACTGTTGGGGCCATTGGCGATGAAATTGTTGAAA
>NW_020798538.1:0-8630 GCF_002237265.1 Aspergillus thermomutatus | reverse complement strand
TGTGGGCTCGGGGGTGGGGAAATTGGAAAAGAAAAAGGGTAATTGGGGGGGTTTGGAAAAATGGAAAAGGCTGGGGGTGGGGGAGGGAAAAAGATGTATATTTTAAAAAAGTTAAAAAACAGGGCCTAAATCTTGCTTGAAAGGACTTGGGCGAGGCCTGGAAAAAAGCGTAAATTAAAGAATTATATTCCATTAGGGCCTATGCCCCTCGGCAAAAAAATGGCTTGAAAAGAAATGGCCAAAAAAAAAAAAAAAAAAAAAAAAAAAAAACCCCGCCGGCAAGCATGCAAAGAGAGAAAGTAAGGTACTATCTAGCAGTAGAAAACAAAGACCAGAATGAGGCCATTACCGCCGTACCCTTTCCTCCTCAATCTGACTTCTTAAATCAGCAAGGACATCTTTCCGCTGCGCGAGATGGCTCTTCAATCCGTCAACTTGCTCCCCGACGGTCCTAATGTCCTCCCGTAACCGCTCCAGATCCTGACCCTCCTTGGCTCTCCCCGTGCCTTCTCTCAGCTCCCGGAGCTCACGCTCTTTGTACTCCAAAAGCTGGAGCGCCTCCTTCTTAATGAGAACCCAGTTAGGCCGGCCGTCGTTCCGGGGCCGATCCCTGCGCCCTTCGGAGGCCTTGTTGGCGGCATCAAGCTTGGCCTCCATCTCCGCGAGCTCGCGCCGCAGACGCACCTTCTCCCATTCTTCGTCCTGGATTGTGTCGCTGAAGTCCGTGCCCTTGGGCGTGTAGGAGCCCTTCCCACCCACACCCAAGCGGCTCAGATACGTGTCGCCGAACTTGGATTTGCGCCCTGTTGAGGTCTCCGTGTCCCCGTCTGCACCCCACCTTTGTGCGGGGCGGGCGTTGTCGACTTGGTAGTCGATCTTGTTGTTCTCGAAGGAGGCGCGGAGAGAGGCGGGGATGGTGCGGGGGATGCGGAAGCCCTCGTGCCGGTAGTTGAGGATGTGCAGGAATGCGAGGGTGGCGTCTTTGTTGATTGCGGGGGAGGCAGAGGGGTTGACTAGGTTCCAGGCGGAGCGGACGTCGGTGTCGGGGACGTCGAGGGAGTCGTACAAGCCTTGTAGTGATTCAACTGCAGCCAGCATTAGCCTTGAATGGATGTTACGGTATGAATGCGGCTAGGCCAGCGGGACGGTGAGGTGTACGTACATGTGATCTCGCCACGGTGGTTACGGTTGGCGGAATAGATCTCTTCGTATTTAGATCTGTCGGAGGGTTTCATGTACCAGTCGAAGCCGTCCTTCAAGCCTGGTGTATCGTCTTCGTCTTCTATGCGCTCAAAATGCTCTGGACGACCGCTCAGCGCACGGCCGGCTTGGACGAGGTGGGCTTTGGTCTCGGGGACGAGCCAGTCGGGCAATACTTGAGGGACTTCTTGCAGTTCCTGTCCAGTGAGCCCAGTTAGCGGACAATCACAGTTCACACTGCGCAAGACAGTTCACAACAAAGCGCAACGAAGCTCAGTATCAGTGACATACCCCATTGACAAGGTCGAAGACTAATCGCATAGCAACGCAAAACTCCTCAAAGTCCAGCTCTCCATCGCCGTCAACATCCGCCAAATCCCATACTTTCTCAAGCTGTTCATCGCGAAGCCGACTGTTCCTGAGCACCGATGCCGCTTGGGAGCTATTTAGACGCGGATGGCCATTTGCCAATGAGGAGAAGATCTCCCAATACCGCTCAATTTCCCACTGTTCGATCTTCTTATTTGACATGGCGGAAGTGCGAAGTCGAGTGTACTGTAAATATTGCAATTGGATATCTCCGGGATCCGGATATTAGGAACGTTAATTGGAGTTGTGATGATGCCGGTTGATGATGATAGTCCCCCGTTACCATTTCGGGCATCCCGCAGTGGCTCCGATGGGGCATCCGGAACAAATTCATTCCGTCAGGGGAAAGGGACAACTACTAGGGCACGTGATGCTATCAAGAGAGCACAGTCATGTGATGTGTATTTCCCTATCAAGAAGAGAGCACGAACATGATTGTTGTACGGGCATTCCTGTACTATAACTATGGTCTTCTAAGTCAGAAGATCAGCAACCAAATATAACCATGGCTTGATAGATTTTTCATAATATCTAGCTGAAGTAGTATGGTCTTATCACAGAAATGGTAGGTGGCTTCCTAGATCTATCAGACTATCCCTTAGCAACCGCCCTTCTTACTGGTCCCATGGCTGGTACCAAAATCATCTCGTCCTCTTCTTCCTCGCCTTCTGCATCCTCCCAGTCATCGTCACTTTTCTCGCTGTGATCGTCTTCAAGCATCTCGAAAGTGTTGGTAGCGGTGGTCATTGGTGTCATGGGCGAGTATGCCGCTGCACGATCCGAAGAAGTTTCCCAGCAGCTACTCCCAGGGCTATCGAAGACAGAGTTTGTACGTGGAGTTCTTGCTTCGCTGAATGGTGCCAAGCTATCTTCTCCACTTTGGACATATTCAACGCTCATGGGTGACATAATTCTACCAGGTGTTATTGACCGTGAAGAGGTGCGGATATCTGTATGGTTGATACATGGTACAGCCTCAGAAAGCTCTGAATCACGGTCGATGTGTAAATCCGGGTCCAAGGTTTCCACAAGCTCGCGCGTGTCTGGGTCAAATGTGGCCTGTTGTAACTCTCGCTGGAATTTCGTCCAACAGGAAATCAAAGATGTACGGTCGAGCTCAAGTAAGCCTCGCTGCCAATCCTCGTCGATGGCATTGCGTAGCGACTGCGTGAAATCGTCTAGAGCGGAGTGACTCGAAGTTGCAACCGAGGTTAATGCCGTACCAGTTGCCATGTCAAATTCTCGAGGTGTTGATGATGGCTTATAGAAGACATCGAGAGGTGGATACGATCGTACCAATCTTCGCGGATGAACAGACTGCTCCCATGCTTGAAGAAACATAGCTCTTGGCCGGCCAATTTTTAAGCGGGCGATCAGTCGTCGGGTACCTGGTTCACGTTGATAAAGTCTGCGAGGAGGCAGATCTCTTTCTTGGTACTGTACCAGAGTTCCCTCAATATTTTCAGTTGTGCGAATAATGCGATGGGGAGGAGTAGCCGGATTGGGCCTACTAAAATCAGCGAAATCGTGTCTATGGTCGTTTACGGTGATCGAACCAACCCCCAACGGAGTCACTGGCCCAGTGACCATCGAATCTCCTTGGCTCTCCCTTCTCCCGGAATCAGATCCATTTTGAGCCCTCGGCCAGGTCACAACACTGCCACTCCATTCCCCGGCATAATGTATTTCGATCCCACGCTTTTGCAAGAATCGTCTGGCGTTCAGGACTTCCCCAACTTCGCACAAGAGATAGTCCGTTTCTATGTTGTCTCTGAGCCTTTGGGTTGTTTTGCGGGAAATTTTGCGAAAGACCAGCTTGTGCGGTATCCTGTTGCGACTCGCCGAGCTATTATCGATTCTGAGGAGCGCTCTGAGTTGTTTTGCCCTCATCGCATGCAGCGCCGAGTCTTCCATCGCAACTTGATGGTCACGGTGTCTGATGAGCTCCTGTAACTCCTCGCGTTCTTTCTCCTCCAAGCCAAGCCTGCTATAGACTGTGGACCATCCGTAGTGTTGGCTGAGGTTATTGGCGATCTCTGTTTGCAATCTTGGAGAAAGGTCAGACCATTCTGGATCACGAATGAATTTGATGGACTTGGGAAGAGTCAGCACGGGAATAGGACGTAGAATCTGGCAAGAAGCATACCTCTGCGTGACGGCCATCTATGTCTGTCATCGGCTCGTCAAGATCGCTATCTTCCATGTCCATATCAGAAGACGATTCTTCGTCTGCGGTTGCCATGATTTCCATGTTTCTGACATAGATAGGATTGAGTTCCCCGTTGCTCGCAATGAGATCCTCAAGATAATCGATTGAGATATCTTCAAGTTTCTCCCATGTCTCTTTATCTTCCGCATCGCTCCTGTGAAGGTCAATCGAGCTGCTGTCGCGTTGCACCGCTTTAGTTACGCCATTGGGCTCAACTTTCGCCGGATCCTGTTCACCAGTCCTCAATTGGGAGAGGTTGGCCGGGTCAAGCGTGGGAAATGCAGCAGGAGGTAGGTTTGGGTTGTAATCGATAAAACGAGGGGTTCTCAGATTTCTAGGTTCGCGTAAAGTCCTCTTTGATGATGGTGTAATGACTAGCTCAGAGTTGAAGCGCTCAGGTGGCCGGATACTCTCGCGGAGTCTCATGGTGATCTCAATTCTACAGAAACAGCTAGATGGCGTCTGGCACTAGATGCGCAGTGACAGGTTAGCAAGGTCACGAAACGAGGTCTTAAGCAAAGAAAACAAACCAATACGCTCATAGGCGGAGCAGCCCTTGTCTCTGTACAGAAGCTGAAGACGGCTGCCTTTCCGGGTTTGGGAGGAAGGAATCCGTCAGAGAACGTGTTGTACAGCGAATATGAGGAAGAAAAAGAAAGCAAGAATAATAGAAATGGATCTGTATGTTCTTAGATAAAATGACAATGATGATGGGTTTGTAAAAAGATTAAATTGTAGCTGTTTAAGCAATAAGACCTTTCAGGATAGTAGCAGAATGATAACGCTGCACATCACACGTGTGAGTGATGTTTGGGTATCTCCGAATTAGGAAACACAGAAAGAAGTCATCAGAAAGAGGAACAAGAAAAACAGCTCATGCCGAGACGTCAACTAAGCATTCACCTTTGAAGAAGCACAGTCCCCACGTCGGCAAGACAGATCATTCACTCTCATCAACCTGAACGATCTTGGAATGGGGCAAGAGGTTTTCTATTATCAATTGAACCGTCCTCCATAATATTCATATTCATGCCCATGTCCATTCCCATCATATCATCATCTGCAGTTGTAGTCTCATCATCAAGTCGATCAGCAATGCTTCTTTTTCTGGACACAGTCATTTGAGGAATTGCTAGAGTCGAGTTCGACATAGACGCTTGTGTGGCCTTCTGCACATCCCGTTTGGCCTCAAGGATAGACTGGAAAGACGCGAGCAGCTCCCTCAGTGGTTCTTCAATGCAGATACAGAATCTTCGAAGCTGGACGAGATGTGATGCGACTGCCATGTTCAGGTTGAGCATGACCATCAGGTATGCTATGACGACCGTGGCCGAGCGCTCGTTGCCAGACTCACAGAAGACAAGAATCTTCTTGCCTGGTGCTCTAGAGCCAACAGCAGCCCCAGAGGAGACGAGATGATCGTTGATGCGGCGTATAGCATAAGGAAACGCCGAGATGAGTTCTTGGTTGTCCATGACATCGATCGCGTCTGCTTCAATTCCCAGCTCCACACCGGCCTTTTCACCAGAAACCAGGCGCGCCTGTGCTGAGCGTTTGTTGCGTATCGCCAGTAGCAAGGTGAAGCCCTCTTGGGCGAGCCAGGCTTTGTCTTTCAAACAGGACACAGGGCCCAAGTAGAGAAATGGCAGGATCGCTTGCGCCTGTCTCCGCATCATGTAGTCCCAGTCTGGAGCCATGACCCGATGCACAAAATTCTCCGGGTTGATCATCTGGAAGAATCCCGGACAAACGAACTCCCCTTCTTGGAAATCATGAGAGGTAAGGCTGATGACTTCCTGAAGAGAGTTGTCCTCATCATAGAATGAAGGTGCGGACGCTGTCATACGAGTCTTTGCACTTCCAGAGATGTATTCATGAGTTCGAACATAATGCGAATTCTCCTGCTCCGACATCGAAGCCTCATTGCAACGAGCCGGAGTCATTTTTGCGGAACAGTCTTTTCGACCTTGATTGAGAAGATTTGACGATGGTGTTGCAGATAGCTAGAATCCGCTGCTGCCAGTGGAAATATTGTGATAGCTTTCTCTCCTTATACGGGTTTCTAGGAGGCAATGAGAGATTCCATTGGTGAGAGTAGAAATTGTGAGAAAGTTAGTTAATCAGGGGCAGTAAACAGTGACTAAACACTGAGTGAGTGAATGTATGTGAGGCACTCAGAGCAGCACAGTCACCACTTGACTTGATCTTTCCCAACATTTTCCTCTTGCCATTAGACTTGACTCAAGTCATACCTGAGTTTCCAGGCACCACAGCAGGGTTGGCATCAAAGGCAGCCAAAAAGCAGTCGTTGCCTGAGGGCCTGATGACTCAGCAACTGCCTAGATAACTAACTAGTCAAGTAGTAGTTAGTTAGTTAACTAACGTAATCCATGGGTGAGGCGCGGATACGGGTGAACCGCGGATTTCTGCGGATTTTCCCCTCTCCTAATATATTTTTGAAGCTTTTCAACCATCAACGCCATTAAAATTAGACTATCTAGTATATGAATGTATGACTATTTATTAGGACAACTCCTTCTATTATGTCCAATATTCCAGCACCCACTACAGCGTGGTGGAGCTCGCTGCCGAAGTCCAGATGTAGTCTTATCAACCTGCCCTTCAATCTGCCCTTCAGCAAGTGTATCAAGCTGCTGAATGCGATCACGACCTTCCTGTACAGATATAAAGAGATCATTTCCTAGAACCGCACGCCTCCTTGCCTTCTTCTTCATTTTCCGCTCATTCTGAGCCCGTAGAACCTTGATTTCTCGCTGAAGAAGAAGGTTGGTATTCATTGCCATCTGCGCGGCCTTTTCAAGGTGTTGGATATGAGAAATTGGACTACTAGAAAGAGTCCTTTTCTTTTAAAGACTTTTCTGCAGGCTTCGGAACTTGTGATCAAGTTGACGGGGATTCTGAGGTGTTTGAAAAGCAGAAGATATTGACCCTTCAACCTCAATAAGAGGTGGTGTTGGTGTACGAAGTTGAAAGGTTATTTTTGCAAGTACCCGGTCTTTATCAAGTGGTTTAAGACCAGATCCTGCAAAGCCATTCAATATATTCTTCTGAGTAAAGACTGCTTCGCATGCAGAAGGATATAGGTATAGAAAATCCTCTTTATCAATGTGGTTGTTTCCAGCCACCATCATGTCTTCAACCAATTTTCCATATGCACGTTTGAGTGGCCCAAAAACACCAACATCCAGTGGTTGAAGAAGATGAGATGTATGTGGAGGCATACAAAGAGAGATAATTGCATTCTCCTTGCAGAAATGGTCAAATTCAGCATTTAGATGACTTGAATGACCATCAAGAATAAGTAACCGTTTCGCGCCGGTGGAATGCAGTTTAGAGAAAGGGTCAAAAACTTGCTTCAACCATTTAAGGCCTATCTCATCCGTTGTCCAGCCATTAGCACTGTTTGTAAGCTTCCAATCTGGAGGAAGATTGGCCTCTTGATACCAAGGAGCCTGGTGTTCTTTTCCTTTTAAGATGATGACTGGTGGTATATGAATCCCCTTAGAGCTCACACATTCAATAATTGTGACCCATTCCCGGTTCCCTTGGATAACTCTCCGAGGTCTTTCACTGCGTTCCACTGCAGTAATAACCTTTGATGTTGTACAGAGTCCCATTGCAAAGCCAGTTTCATCAAAGTTCCAAATATCATCTTGACGTATACCATGTTCTTGAATTGCTGCATGTACAGTTTCAAACCATGGTTTTATAACCTTTGGATCTTCCTGCTTTGCCCTCACATATGTAATCTTCCGATTATATCTTGAACGTAGTTCAGGACGGCGTTTGGTAAAGGAATAGGACCAGTTGATACCAAGAACTGCAGTAGGGTCCTGTGTACGTTCCCGAAGTAAAATTTGCGCCATTTCACGCAGAAAGTCAGACCGAATTGAAAAGCCTCGTTTATCTGCATCTAGCAGTTGCTTAATAAAAGTTTCTTCTTCAATAGAAGTTAATCTGAGGTTATTTGCGCATGTTTCTGACCGTGGTTTGACGCCAGCAAGCCGCTCGCGAAGGGTGGATTCAGCTACATTATATAGCTTCGCAGCTTTCAATATTGATTTGACTTTCTTATCTTTCCATGCAGTAATAGCCATTTGAATATGAGCTTCCTTGGATAAAGGCATTTTGTATGGGAATAACAAAAAAACAACGCGTTGAAGAATACTGCTTGGGTAGCGGCGAAAATCCGCAGAAATCCGCGGTTCACCCGTATCCGCGCCTCACCCGTGGATTACGTTAACGTAATCCACAACCGAGCGAGCCACCCAAGGGAGCGAGCCACCTCAGAACCCCTGAAAACTTGCATCCATTGGATCATCATCAAACCCAATTTTCCATCCAATATGACATCAAAACAACCAAATTCAACTGTTAAATTAGAAGATCGCATATCTCTTGCAGTCAAAGCATACCAAAATGGCCAGTTTAAAAGCATACGAGCAGCAGCAGCAGCATATGATGTTCCTCGATCTACTCTTATACATCGAATTAGCGGCCGCAAAGCGCGGGTTGATATACCAGCCAACTGCCAGAAGCTTAGCAGTCTAGAAGAGGGTTCTTTAAAGAAATGGATTCTGGATATGGATAAGCGCGGCCTACCACCAACTCAGGATACTGTACGCAAAATGGCGGATATCTTACTATCTCATCGGAATCCAGGCCTATCTACTGGAAAGAACTGGGTCAGCAACTTTATCAAATGGCATGATGATCTTATATCAAAATATACCCGCAAATATGATTACCAGCGTGCAAAATGTGAGGACCCAGAAGTCATCAACCAATGGTTTAATCTTGTTAAGAATACCATAGTAAAATATGGTATTCT
>NW_020798537.1:0-8782 GCF_002237265.1 Aspergillus thermomutatus | reverse complement strand
CTATATAATCAGCTACTTAATAGTCTAATTTAATGATGTTGGGGGTTGAAAGGCTTCAAATCTGCAGCAGATGGGCGCGAAAATGGACGGGACGGCCGTGTGGACGGCTCGGCCGTGGATTACGTTACTCGAGGTCGAACGGATCTTAGATAAGAACCTCATTGAAACAGTGTGCTCGTCCCAGAAACGCATCTGGCATTACAAGGTCCAGTGAAAAGGCGTCAACGCCCCTTCCTGGCGGCCTGTAGCATTAATCCCAGCACAATCCCTGCACTCAGCACAGCCTTTAAAAAGAACTAGAGTTCTGAAGCAGCTCTGCACTCGGTCAATCGGTACTTCTGGATAACGTTTCTCCATTGCATATCATTGATCCGTTGGAGTCTCGGAAACTCTTTGAAGATAATCATTGCACTTCCTCCTCTTCCTTACCATCATAGGGTTTCTGGCCAATAATTATTTCATAGATAGTGGAACCCAGAGTAAATATATCAAGTTGTACAGTGTTTGGTGACTCTTCATCCTGAGGAAGGAAATGCGTCGCGTTCTCCATAATGATAGCTTCCGATCCATTTAGTGCTGAATGTTGCAAGGCAAATGCGAGTCAAAGGCCGGTAATTAAATCTCTTAGTTTCTTAGGAACTGGAGAAAGGTCAGAGGTTGAAATGAGGGGATGGACTGTAGTAACCCTGTACTATGTAGGGAGGAAGAATGGATCTAATCACACTTGGCGGGTACTTGCAACCAGCTAGTACCACTGTACGTACGTACTCACTAAACCCAAAACCAAAAGGACAAGTTGGCAATCCACTCTCCCAGTCCTCCTACACAACTTTTGATGACTTCCATGAACGGTGTCACGGCGAATGATGGCCATTGTCTGTTGCGACTTGAACCCTCGATGCAAGTACTACTGACCAGACAGGCTCGGTGTCGCATGGCCGGCCAACAAGGGATCGTCTTTACCCGTATCTCGAGCGCCGGAGCTCGTCTACCGCTACTATAATTATCATTATAACATTTTTCTTCATTACAAGCGCATCTGTTCTATCCATTATGGCTGAGGAATCGTGGATTGGGACCTGTGTCCATTGCACAGAGCTCCTAGCCAGTGTGCCTCTTCCCGTTCTCCTAGCTGCCATATCCGCGACCCTTCTGGGATCATTCGTTCTTGTATGCTCTCCTCTCAGCTTTCTTTCTACCTATTCCGACCTCTGGTGTTGAGAATTACTGACACATTTCTGTTCAAGTTCTACGTTGTCCTTTACCTAGTCGCACCCGAACCGCGAAAGCCATTACCAGAGGAGAAGCAATACCGCACCCTTTCCGAGGATGGAGCAGTCACCCAACCCGAGCAACTACCCTGCTGGCAAGACGCCCTGGACCGGCAGAAACGTCCCGGTCGGGTCTTTGACCACTCACATATGGAGGAGGCAGAGCTCTTCATGTCCCTGGTGGTCCCCGCGTATAACGAGGAGGACCGTCTGGCCGGCATGCTAGAGGAGGCAGTCAACTACCTGGAGAGAATGTATGGGACATTAGGGGCGTCATCCGCCTCCGACGGGAAGGCCGGAGATGCAGTACGACAGAGGAAACCGGCCAACGGCCATGCGAATGGCCATGCCACGACGACGGCAACACCGCACGGCAAGGTTCCACCTGGGAAGGGCTGGGAAATTATCATTGTCTCCGACGGGTCCAAGGACAAGACGGAGGAGGTCGCGTTTGCTTTTGCCCGCGACCACCAGCTTTCATTGCATCCTAAGGGGTATGCTGGTCCTTGGACACCGACGCCCCATGAGGGGGTCCATATTCCGCCAGGCACGATCAGGGTGGTGACTCTAGCCGAGAACCGGGGGAAGGGTGGTGCGGTCACACATGGCATGCGGCATGTCCGCGGTCAGTACGTGGTGTTCGCCGATGCCGACGGCGCGAGCAAGTTTGAGGATCTGGGGAAGCTGGTCACTGCTTGTCGGGACATCGAGGACTCGGATGGGCGTGGAGTAGCAGTGGGTTCGCGAGCGCACATGGTTGGTAGTGAGGCTGTTGTCAAGGTATGATTCGTAGTTCCCGTCAGTGTGATTAGATGGCCGTGAACCGGGCAAGGCTGACGTCGGACTACTGATGACAGCGTTCAAAACTACGCAATTTCCTGATGCATTCGTTCCATTTGATACTGTGGCTTATGACGCCTCCCAAAACAGCGACCATCAAAGACACCCAGTGTGGGTTCAAGTTATTCTCGAGGGCCTCGCTGCCTTATATCATCCCCTATATGCACTCGGAAGGATGGATTTTCGACGTCGAGATGCTCATGCTTGCTGAATTCTCTGATATCCCGGTCGCAGAGGTGCCCGTGGGCTGGAGAGAAGTCAAGGGGAGCAAGCTGAATGTCATTCGCGATAGCATCGGTATGGCTTGGGGTCTAGCTGTCCTCCGGGCTGCATGGACGTTGGGGGTCTACAGACGGACGTGATATGGGCTAAGAGTTTCTATATATCGTAATCTGAGTCTATACAATGATTGCTGCATCTTATCATTTGATGCACACCCTAAACATCTGCCTGCTCTGTCAAAGAATATATTCCACGGCATGGAAAAACAAGCCCAAAACAAAGACGCCATGCTTATTCTAGACCATTCGAAAATAGCTGCGACTGATCCCGAGCATCCCGTCTCCATTCGTATCTCGCCACCCAATTTTGGGAAGCCGAGCAATGGAAAATCCCGATGGACCAAATAGTAGACACCCCTATCAAATTGAGTTTTCTCTTTTTCTCCCAGACCGACGGGTAGATAGGTCCCATATTATTTCCATGATTCCACCCGATTGATCGAAATGGCAGAGAGGGTCAAAGTTTTCGGCAGGATTTTCCCTTGCCTGACGTCGGTCGGTCCGACTTAAGCTGTAGAATGTAAGGCAGATCCTCGATAGCCAGCCTGTGATGGAGAAACGATGAGGGCGGATGTTGGACTGATTGGATGCTGGACAGTGGTATGATGCTTTTTTTTCTTTTCTCTCTCTCTCTTTTCTGTACTTTTTTTGCCCTCCTGATTCACTTTCATCATGGCTTAAAGACTGACTCGATTGTCAGTCCATCGGTGCATTATCGGCTTGGCATGCTCTGATTCTTACATTCTAAGAGATTGGGATCTGTGCAGATTTTTGCCTGGGTTGTTCTTTCTTCTGTATATTTATCTTTGAGCCTTGCAGAGAGGCACCGGGCGAGGCGTTGAATTCTGATATCACCTTGATTTATCTACTTTGTGAATTGTCCGATGCCACTGGGAGCGTTTTTCACAAAGGGGTATTATTTCCAGATATAAAGAGCGGGTCCCTGTACTTCTTACCTTTGTCATTCGCTCTTTTCTACAACATCAAGCTAGACTTTCGATCGACTTGGATATGTTGGAGGTCATCGCGCCCATATCGAAACCCGCGCAGATCGGGGCACGGAGTCCTCGAAATACAACTCCCAAGCAGTCGAGTTTCCTTCGACTACCCCCAGAGCTCCGTCTGAAGATCTACGAATATGCCCTGGCGGTCCCTAATGAATACACAGACCGTCCGCTGATCGTCGTCAATGATCGCGGCAACACCTTCACCTCACGCGGACAGTTCCGCGCCCTCTCCATGTGTCCCAGCTGGGTAGGGCAGGACGGCACAGCCCGCAACCTGCTATCAGTCAACCGCCAGATCCACGACGAAGCAGAGGATTTCCTCTATTCGCGCAACACCCTGTTCTTCCTGAACTCGTTTGATCTGAGCCGTCTCGGCGCGTTCCTGGATACCCTCAGCGCGACGGCGCGCAGCCGCATCCGCAGCGTCGGCTTCGAGATCTGCTTCTTTGTGCATTCGCAGACGGGGGTGCCGAAGCGCACGCTGAAGGAGTACGAGCGCGCTGGCCGGCTGCTCATGGAGAAGCTGCCGCAGTGGTCCAGTGTCTTCTTTTATCTGGATCCGAGGTTCTACTATCCGTCTGCTTGTGTGGGTGGGCGCGAGCTTTCGGCTCGTGGGGTTCTCTATCTGGCGACGGTGTTTGGGGCTTTGAGGAAGGATCTGCATTTTTTTCCGTTGCCGTCGATTCATCGGCATGTTATGGATGAGGCGCAGAGGTTGTTGAGGAGGGGGAGTCGGTCGTCGCAGGGTCGGCCTTCTCTTTGACGGACGTTGAGAATCTTCTCTTATTTACCTCTTGCACTCTCTTTTTCAGGTCTTGCGGCATATGTCATCGTTCGTTTCGTTAAGACAATGAATGACTGGGGCCTGCTGCAGGATGACGTCCCGATTTTATGCGCTGCGAAAGCCGACATTTAGTCTTGTCCGATCCTGGGCTGGCGTGCGTCAATCACTTGGAGCTACGGGGATCATTCTGGCGCAGGAGGCTCGGATAGGAAATGCATGGCGCTGGTTTGCTTTCCGTGGAATGTTTTATGTTTCTCATCTGGATGGATTGCTTTCATATTGCAGGGTTTGGCACGGAGTTGTTTTGACTGGGCATACTCACCTCTTATAGATTATAGACCGATTGGATAGATATCCGCTCCCTGTACTTATATCAATGCTAAACTAATATCAACGGAAGCAAGATTATGATGATTTTAAGATGACAAAAATGCTGGAGCTCGTGGCATGATCGGCCTTCCCAGCCCCAAGTCCAAGTACTACCATTCTGACTCTGACTACGGGAGAGTTCGGGTGATCATTCCAGAATGATAATCAATCAGAATGTTTACACAGACACAAGAACTCACAAGGACACTTGATGAGGAGGATCGATCGTCTGTTGGACGGGTTTTGTATGCCATAACGTCATCGCCTCCCTCGTGATCGCCCTCTCTCTCTCTTTCTCCACACTATGCTTCCCATACACCTCTCTTTTGTAGATACTCCAAGATCTGATCCATCCATTGGAGATATATCTATCGCTTTCTTCCTCTTTCTTGATCATTCCTTGACTAAATCATCTCAGTGCTAGCACCGAATTCGACAGCCTCGGTCCGTCGAGAGCGAACTGAGGCTACACTCCCAAAAAAAGGACGGGAGCATGGAAGACTGAGGTGCTAGTCTGGTACGTCTCTCACGATTCCCCGCATAATGTGGGACATCCATCGTCGTACCCGCTCCCTGAAAACTGACATAATGCCTCAGTTTGCGATCGTTTATCAACAGCTCATCTGCCGGTAACATGATGCGTTGAACTATCGCTGCAGTGAAAGATTTCCCTCGTCCACTTGTCCCCAAACGTTTGGCTGGCTCCGAACGACCCATCATTCGACCTCCACACTGCCTGGACGGGGCAGTTTACCACTCTATCGCTGCTCTTTCTATTGGGCCACGCTGTGCCCGAGGACTTCTTACATATATGTCCTCGCTTTCAGGCACCGCTTCATACACATAATTGTCGGTCGAAACTTAACTACTCAACGTCGCACAGGACGACTCTGTCGCCTAGCGACCGCCTCGTCCCCTCTTCTCTGTACTTCGTAGGTGGTTTCCTGCATCTTTTTTTCCCCCTTGGCTCTCATGCGGTGGAGATCTGCCCTGGCGATACCGTTTCCATCTCCCAGAGAACGCCAGATTGATGGTCCTCACGCATCAGTGGCAACTCGCTGATTATCGCCAAATTTTCGTGGAGATTCAAGTGCACAGTCTCCCGTGTATTAGCTTTATTGTCAAAGTTCCCTTGCTTCATTCTCTCTTTGTCCACCTCCTCATCCCTTTAGACAGGGGAGACGACCCTGCAATTGTTTCGGCTGAAACGGTCTGACTACCGCCACCATGAAATCAGCAACTGCAAAGGTTCCCAACGGGCATGGGAGCATTTACAAGGAGGTTCGCTTTTCGCCAACGGCAACCCCCATCCGCCGTGCACAGTCGGTCTCGACCAGCAACCCCGCCTCCAAGTTCGATCACGGGCGGGTGCTTGGCAAAGAAGAAAGCAACCGATTCTCTTACTCGGCTTTGAGTGCCGATCACCTGGAGCAGGCCCGATCGCTTGTCGACCGCCAAAGGGCGAGCTTCGAGAATGAACGGGCACTTTTCGCGCAGGAGCGGCAATTGTGGGAGAGGGAGCGGGCGCTATTGAGACTAAGAATATCAGAACTAGAAGCGTTGTTGAAGAGCAAAGGAACCCCGAACGCTGGCCCTCCTGCTCCTGGCACCCTTGTCAATTTCTCTTTGAATCCCTTCGGTGGTCCGGTGTCCCCTAATTTATCAAATGAGCGCCACCACAACCACAATTATATGAGTGCTCAGGTGTGGGAGGGGCCCAGCCCTATGAGTCGGCCCACAAGGGTTTTTCACGATGTGGAAAAGACTGATGGCCAGAACCACCTCGCGTCGATCATGGAGCAAGGGGCCCATCTGCCAGTCACTGCGCCGTCCTTAGATGCGGCGTTATCCCCCCAGTCTCGTGCAGCCGAACTCTCTGCGTGTGCGAGTATCCCCGTCCCAATCGAGAAGCTTGACAGCAAGCTAGATGGCATTACGCTCAAGTCCACAGCGTTACCGCCGGAAGTCGTGGCCCGCGTGATGACGCCGCCATCGCCTTCGCCAGTGGAAGTATCTCCAGAGCCGTCCGATCATCCGAAAACCTCTTCGGAACGTAAGAACAGCCTGAAGCTGAAACTGTCCGAGCTTGGGCCACCCGACGTGAATCTAATTAGGGATGCTGGGCACACCCCTATGGCGCTCATTGATGCCGATGCGGACACAGAGCAGGCCTCGCTTAACGGTGACGTGATCACCCAAGTCCAGGGCAAGGAAGAAGAGCCCTTGGCCCCTAGGGCAACGATGGTCGGACAGCCTGCAGAAAATAACAACTCCTACTTTCCGGACGTACCTGACGATCCGGCCCTCAAGGGGCCGTTATCCCTGCTGAATGAAGAGGAGCATGACAGCGAGTTCCTACAGGAGCTGGATCTAAAGCTTCTCGACCAGGCCAGACGAGCCATTGGTCACTCCTCTGATCCCGACCCGGAGGACCAGGAGGTGGCAGATGCAGACATTACTAGCCAGGATGAGTCGGTACCTGAATTGAAATTCAAAAACACGACCAATTTCGGCACTGCGTTTGGGATCTCGGACTTTGGAAAAGTTTGAGGCGTGCACAGCACCACTTGCTTCTTTTCTCTCCACTCGTTCAATCTGACCCCTTTTTCCTTTACGATGATACACCTGTTATTCGGCGCACATTATCAGCAATTTTTGAGGATGTCATATGCAATTTGATATATACGAGTCATTTAGGTGGCCCATATTTCTCTTTCCGGTTTGGCCTACTAGACCGATGATATTTGAGACGGTGTCTTATTTTCATCTCTTCAAGTTTGAGTCAACAATCTGAATTTGCGATGTGTAACGAACTTTATCAGGCAGCACTGCTTAAAGAAGTTTCGGGCACTGGCGCTTAGCTCATCGTGGGCGTGCTGAGATCAATAGCTCCACCTCCCTTGCATGGCATCAACCTTGAATGGGCCTATCAAGCCATGTTTCCTTCTTGTCTCATCCCTTTGCCCTTCGATGTATCTTCGTTGCATCTACATGTGCAGTGTGAATCCGGAAGTAACGCCGCATACGCCCTCCACCCTATGCTCCTACTCATTATCGGACTAAGAATAGTCTTCAACTTAAAGCCTTACAGGTCGAGTGCTCGGATCTCGGTGGCTGGCTTCGAAGGATGAGGAATTGCCTCATGAAGGCATTGAACCCATTTGTACACAAGATGAAGGCGTATATAAAAGGCCTCATGTCCCATGCCATGATATGTCCTCTCTATAATCCATTTTTTGACTTTTTCGCTCGTTGAGAGCAGCCATTCGTTTTTCTATTTCAACGACCTTCTTTTTTCTTTTTCGGGTCTTCCTATCTATCATTACGTTCTTTCCATTGACATGACAAAGATGCATAACCTCAAAAAGCTCTCGGCGCTGCTGTGCCTCCTGCTCGCGGTTGGCCCTACGGCTGTTCTCTCGGCTCCCATCGCTAAGGTAAGACATGACACACATCGTCACTCGTTTCCGGCTTCCTACACATACTTAGAAAATATAGGTCGATAGTCTGGCCAAAAGACAGGCAACTCACAGCAACACCGATGCTGCCTCCTTCATGAGCGCCGGCATCCCCGACGGACCCAACTTCAACAAGGGCGATTTTTTCTCCACAAGCAGCGACGAGGACTGCGACGAGGATGAGCATGATAATGACTCGCCCTCCAACCCGCGCCCGAAGTCTGACTCGCACTCGAGCTCCAGTAGCAACACCGAGGCCGCATCCGTCATGAGCGCTGGCATCCCCGACGGACCCAGCATCAACAAAGGGGATTTCTTCTCCTCGAGCAACAAGGAGGACCGCACTGAGGGCGACGATGAGAATGGCTCGCACTCGGGCTTCAGCACCAACACCGACGCAGGCGACTTCGCCACGTTCGGTATCCCGGACGGCCCCAGCGCTACTTTTGGGAATTTCTTTCACCATGATTATGAGGAGACTCATGACGAGAAGCCTGCTCCGCCTAAGCCTCCTGTCTCGACGCCTGTCTCGACGCCTCCGGCTCACCCTCCTGTTCCTACCCCTCCTGCTTCTGCTCCCCCAGTGCAGACTCCTTCTCCGGCCCCTCCTGCGCAGACTCCTGAAGCTCCTGCACCCGCTCCCCCCGCCCAGACTCCCCCCCCTCCTCCCCCTGCCCCCCCCCCTCCTCCCCCGCCCCTCACACCCACCCCCGACCCCACCAGACCAACGCGCCTCTCCTATGCCGCCCTCTCCCCTCCCAAACACAACCCC
>NW_020798536.1:0-8815 GCF_002237265.1 Aspergillus thermomutatus | reverse complement strand
TATTCTATATTAGATTTATATTTCTCTCTACTAAGAAGTAAGAATTATATAAATTTATATTAAAATATCTTTATAATATCTACTATAATCTAGAAATTACAGATCTATATCCTTATATAATTATAATAAATAAAGATAATACTTTACTAAATATTATTAAGGCTATCTTCTCTTTAATAAATACTATAATCTATATTTAGTATTATAATAAGGACTTCCTTATATATATATATTTAACCCTATAAAAGAAAGTCCTTAAAATAATAACTCTAGATAAGTAGTAAGAACTAGAGTTCTAAGCTAATTTTACTATATAAATATAGAAGAAGTAGAAGACTATACTAAAATTTAGTAAAAGATATTTTATATATCTTCTTATAAAGAGATAGAGTAGATATTTAGAGATTTTAAATAATAATATAATTATAATATCTTTAAGCTAATTATCTAGTATCTAAAGAAGGAGTAGTTAGACCTTTATACTAGTAAGTACCTATTTTTTTACTATATAAGATTCTATCTTTACTTTAATAATATTATAACTTTTAGAAATACGGTAGGTGCATAGCTATCCTAAATAAGATCTAGAGGTCTTAATATATAATATACTTTTAATAATCTAATTTATTAAGTATATAATTACCTATCAATATTAGAAGGTTTAAATAAGCTTAGAGAAAGATTATATTAAGATACTACTTAGGCTTTTAAGTCCTTTTTTTAACTAGATAATAAGGAAGATATTAAGCTATATGCTTAATAAGGTTATATCTCTATATAATAAGTATCTACTAGTAGGGGGGCTAGGTAAGAAGACTATCCCTATAGATTATATAGATATAACTAGATAAATATATAGTATCCCTTATATATATAAGATCAAGGAGTACTTTAAGATATATTAATCTCTCTTAATTAATAACCTCTACTAGTACTAATAGCTATATAAAGTTTATAATATAATTCTAATTAATCTATAACTTCTTATCTTAGAGCTAAGGGTTATATATACTTTTAATAGGCCTATAGGCTCCCTAAATTATATTATATCCTTAAGCTAGATAATTATAAGCTAGTAGGCCTCTATAATATCTTAAGATATTAATATATAGAGAGATCCTTTCTTATTTAATAGAGTTCTATTACAGGAGGTAACTAAGAATTATAATAAGAGAGAAGGCTAGAGAGGGGGTAATATATAAGGGAATTAGTAAGGTAGATATAGAGGTATCTCTATAGCATTAAATAATTAATATTAGTAATTAGGGAATTAAATGGTTAATTAAAGGGAAACTTAGGCTTAGAGAGGTAGCTATAGCTATAGTATTACTTATTAATAGCTTATAAATAGTAAGTATAAAGATATCCTAGTAGAGTTAATAAGTATAATTAAGTTTTAAGTAGTAGATTTAATTATATAAGTAAATAAATAAGAAAAATAAATACTTTTAAAGCCTATTTTATATTTTTCCTATCTCTCAATTTTATATATAAATTAGAAAGATAGGGTTATAGTAAGTTATATAGATTATATAATATTAATTCTAGCTAATTATAGAAGGGGGGTGTATATATAAGGAGGGGGTGTGTATATGTAATAACCACCTATATTTAATATATAGATCTACTATAATAAGTATAGAATTATAGACCCTCTCTTCTTATCTTGATAATAATAAATTAGTAATAAAATCTATACTAATCTATTATATTAGCTATTCTAGAACCAGTAAGAATTATAAAAGTCTATATAGTTTATATCTATATATTAAAATACCATGTGGCATAGACGCCAAGTCATTGCAAAGCATAGTAGGTAAGTAGTGAAGAATTACAAAGGGGGCAGAATGAAATTTAATTTAACTAATCAGAACACTAGAATCTAAGACTACTAGAAGTTAATATATAGGCTAATTTTAATATACTCTTTTCACCCTGATTGCTATAAATAAAAATAACTCAATCTTAGAGACGCGTAATCTCAGTATTTATAATAGAAGAGGAAGAGTAGAGCTTATATAACTAACCAGAGCTCTAATAATCTAGTGGTCATCTCTTCTAACTAAGAACCTAGAGGTTATAAGTTTAAATCCCATATAGGGCATTATGCTTAATGTTCTTTTCCTTCTATAAGGGTAAAGAATATTAAGTATACTAGCCCCCTCTAGACAGGGCCTCCAGGTTCCTTTTTTTTTCCCCTAAATATTATAATTATAATTATTATTATTATTATTAGTATCTATTAGAACCTGTGATGAGGGCTTATACAGTAAGGAGGAGTAGAATAAAATGGAGAATTAGGAGAACTATAAGGGTAGTAGAGGAAGAGAAGAAGGATAGATATATCTAAGCTATATTAATTAGAAAGAGAGCTGTTAGCTATAGAGTTAAAGAAAAAAATAGAAAAGGAAATAGGAAGAGGGAAAGATATATATATTTAGTAAGATAGCACTAATAGTCATGCTTTCTTATTATTACTATAGCAGACTCATTAGGCTAGAAATAATAGAAGTTAAATACTTCCTTAAAGAGGATACTATTAAGTGATTTAACCTAAGAAATAGTAATATAGGTTAAACCTATAGTAAAATCTAGCTTAGTAATATCTAGCATAGCCTTAGAGATAATTATTCCTTATACCTTATAGATAGTAATTATATAAGCTAATATCAAGGGAAACTAAGTCCTGGAGTAGATAGTATTAGTATAGTTAAACTCTCTCCTTAATAGAAAGATAGGAATATAGTTATTTTCTAGAAAAGTAGGATTAGTAAAGGAGTTAAACTTAATAAGGATAGTAAATAGGAGTTTAATATGTAGATTAGTAGTGCTAGCTTTCTATATAATATTATAGATAATCCCTAAAGCACTATTAATAAGGCCTCTTTTAACCTATATATTCTTAACTAGCATAACCTAGTAACTAAGAGTAAGAGTAAGAGAAGTATATAGATTCCCTCTATCTAAGGAAGAGACCTTGTTAGCATCCTTACCCTTATAAATAGTATAGATATTAATAATAGGACAGCCTAGATTATATAGATAGTTATAATTCTAGGCAGTAACATGCTGCTTTTAAGTAAAGATATATATAGTATTAGTAAAATATAGAAGTTTAGTATAATTTAGTAATACTAGATAGGAACTTAGTAAGTACTAGTTATGTATAGTAACTATGTTATTCTAGAGATAATTAAGAATATTATAGAATTAATAAGCCTGCTTACTCTCCCCTTCCTACTAGTAAATAATATTAAACTTAACTATAATATTAAAAGCATGGTAGAGGGCATAAGCCTAGATATCTAGGATCTTTTTTAAAGAGCTACTACTATAAAGTACCTTCTAGGTAATAGGAGGAAGTTAATAGAAATCACTAGTAAGGATAATATTTAAGCTACTAAATTATATATTAGCTTAAGCAGGGAAGATCTCTCTATAATACTAATTAATCTAGGTTAACTATACTAATCCTAGTATTAATTTCTTATCTATAATAAGGTAGTGTATACTCTAAAAGTTCACCTATAGGGCTATAAGATTATATAAATTTAGCTTCTTATAAGTAGCTATAGATTTAAAGGGGAAATAGAAAAGGGTATATAAAGTCCATCTACTAATAGTATATATAGTAATGCCTATAGGTATAGTATAGAGAATTAGAGACTTTCCTATACTAGTATTATGTGCTATCTATTTAAGTATAAAGGATAGGAGTATAATAATATAAGTCTTTTCTATGCCTACTTTTCTATCTAGATTTATTAGTAACTAAGGTGGGGATCTACTATAAAGAGTCTCCTGATAGTAATTAATAATAAGGTCAAAGAACTATTATTATTTAGCCTCTAATCTATTAATAGTAGCAGAGGAATGGATAGCTATATCTATAGAGAAGCTAGTCTTTATTTATATCTAATAGTTACTAGTAAGAGATGAATATAGATCTATATAGGCTATCTAGTTATACTAGTAATTTATTAAGTAAGTTCCTAGAGCCTCTAGGTCCTTAACCTTACTAGTAGGCCTTCTAGATAACTCTACAGCTAGTTTAGCCTAAGTTACCTTAATATTATTATTATCTTTAAGAGAAAGGGATTTAAGAGAATTATCCTCTACTAAGATAGATATCTAGCTATAGAAATTATTCTTATAACTATGATTATTTATATAGTCTGTGTATATAGTAGTAAAGGATTCCCTAACTAGATAATTATTAATAGTTTTTAGTTCCTTAATAATATAAAAGGGATGGTGAAGCATTAGCTTTATATAAGTATAATCTTCCTCTTAATCCACCTTATAGATAGATAGGGAAATAGTTTAAGATTTAAGGCTTTACTAATAGGTGTTTATAAATGTTACTAATCCTGTAGAATTTATAGAGTTAAAGAAACTAAAAGTAAGTAATATAATCTAGTGCTTTAGGGCATCTTATATACTTCTATAGAGGGGAAAGGCCTCTCCTAATATCTCTCTATTACTTACCCTTATTTTCTGAGAATATATAAGCTATAGTATGCTAGTTAATAGGGTAGTAATCTATATTAATTATAGTATAACTGCTAGTCTGTAAGGGAATATCTAAGAGTAGATAATAGATCTTCTAAGCAGATTAATCCTACTCTCTAACCAGCTTATTTATAAGCCTAGAGATAATGAAAAGAAGGGGGTTATTTAATACTATAATATTACTAAGTATATTAGATATAATCTCCTAGTAGGACTATGTCTGCTTTTTAGCATTACTAATATATTTATATATATAGTTAAGAACTGCCTATATTCCTATATATGGAGTAATATCTATATTAGCCTTCTACCCTATAGTAAGTATGCAGTAGTAGTTATTCAGTTTTAAATTATTATATATACTATACAGCTAGTAATAGCCTGAATAAGAAGGTTTTTCTAGGGTAGGAAGCTCCTAATAGTAGAAAGAAAAGTAAAACTAGCAGACTAAATTACTTATCCTTATACTTCTCTATAGATAGTATATAGATATATAGTAGTAGTGCTATACCTAATTTAGGATAGTAGAGAGGTGGCTAATAATATTCTCCTACTTAGAAAAGGGGAGAGTAATAGCAGATCTCTTATTACCTAGGTAGACCTCCTGGCCAGGCTTAGGGTTTATAATACTAATAATATATAATCCCTAAAAGTTTATGAAATGCTGCTGTAGGGTTACTAATATATAATCTATTTCTAAAGAAGGGACAGTATCCTGCTAAAGCTAGTAGATTAAGTAACTATAAGATGACCCCCTACCCTACTACTTAAAGTATAACTATTTATCTTTAATACTAAACTTTAGGGTAAGAACTTCCTTTTTAAATATACAGTAATAGATGTTAAATTATAATTATTATATTATTCTTAAGATTTTCTTATATAATATATATCCTTTTAGATGTAGTACTATTCTACTACTTATTATAGTAGGGTATATAGTATATTAAATTATCCTAGTGCTGATCTACTAGAGACTGAGTAATAAATAGATATAGATAGCTAAGGTTAATAGTATATACCTCTAACTAGTGCCCCTAGAAGGGATAGGTGCCTTAAAGGGAGCCTAAGAAATAGGTGATTAAGTTAAGTAAAGCCTTAGATTTAGTAGTCTACTTATTAAAGGCTACTTAAAGATTATATAGGGTAAGAGTCTTATTAGTAGTAGATATTCTTTTAATAAAGAAGCCTGCCTATCTAATAATATAATAGTATATTATAGTATCAAAGGCCATAAAATAAAAGTAAGAATGCTGGGTAAAGTATTAATTATAAAACTTTATTATATACTTAATATAATTAGGGAATGATATAGCCCTCTTATAAGGAAGTATATACTTATCCTTACTATAGGGGTATAGAGTTAGAAAGGCCTAAGAGAGAAGTATCTATAAGTAGTTAAACTCAGAGATAGGAGTGCTATAGAATAATAGTATAGAAAGGATGGCTTCTAGGTGAATATAGTTATAAATTTAATTAAGCTTAGTCTTAGGAGCTACTAGGTCTGGTATAGCTACTATCTCTAGTAGAAACTTAGTATTATCTTCCTCAGAAGGCTTATCTAGATTATTAGTAGGCTAAGCTTCTACCTCTTAAAATAGGATTTAGTTAAAGATATTATCATTATCTAGTAAAGCCTAGAGGTTCTTATTATTAATAATAATATTATGATAGCTAGGATAATTCTTATAGAGAAAGTTTAACTATACAGTAATCATACTTTATCTAATATAGAAGTTATTCTTAAACTAGTACTGTATCTAGGGATTATTATTAGAATTAGATAGATGGAGGATGAGAATTTTAAGATCCTAAGGGAGGAGTAGTAGGGTGTTATAGATATATCTAATATCCCTAAAGAAGTTTATAATATAGCTAGAATAGTAGTATTATTATCTCTAGACCTAGTGAACCTCTATAAAGATATATACTCTGGTAATTAGCATCTCTTCTATCTAAGTAAGAGGAGGGAGATCTAATATATCACCTAGATATATCTTATTAGTAGGACTGTAGAGGAAGGTAGACTTATCTTTATTAATCCTTATATAATAAGTATAAATATAGTCCCTATTAAGATCTATATTAAATTACTATTTAGAATACTAAGAGTATATTTTAAGATGCTTACTATCTAGGACAGTATTAAACTAATATAATATAATCTAATCTTTAGTAGTAAGAGCTAGGTTAGAGAGGAGGGTTAGGCTTCTTATATCTATTAGAGGATTGTAGTTAGTGATATAAGACTATAGGAGAGATGGTTAGTAGCCTTAGGCAGTCTTATCTAGCTAATTAATAGCCTCCATAGTAGTGGTAGCTAAGTATAAATTATATATAGTGTGCTCCTTATCTATAGTATTATAAAAAGTTAATCTTAAGATCTTATAATAACCTACTAAATAGAAATAAAGCTACTTCTTAAAAGTAATATTATCCTAGTAATAGATATATATATTAATGCCAGGAGTAATATAATAAGAAATAGAATAGGGAAGTATATATATAGTATAGTAGAAAAAAGAGATAATTACCTAATAAAGAGTGACTAAAGGTCTCCTGCCTTAAGCCTAGTAGGAACTAAAAGAGTATATAGTATAGATTAGGGTAGAAGAGAGAAAGAATAGTATGATTATAGTATCTAAGAGCTAACTAGTATTAAACTTACTACTATAGGTGTCCATTAAGATAGGTAGGATTTTAGAGGGGTTAGAAGCCTTAGGTTAGGGTATTAGTTATAATAATAATAGAGTAGCAGACAGATCTAGGCTAGTATAGTACTTAATATAATGCTCTCTCTTAATAGTAGTTTACTAATAATAGGCTTCTATATAAGTAGGAGTATCTAAGCTATAAATATCTTAATAGTGGTACTACTATAGATATCTTAAGTCCCTAGGCTAAGGGGCAGGAGAATGGTGCTAGGAGGAAGTAGTAGGCTGTATATAGTAAGAAAGAACTTAAGTAGAAGAGGGTAGCTTAGCCTTATTACTCTACCTCTTATAAGACTATAGATAAGTAAATTAGTATAGTATTAAATAAGAAAAAAGAAAAATAATTAAGATACTCTACTACTACTCTTATAGCATGCTAGATATATCTCTATAAGACCTAAACCATATTATAAAGTAAACTAACTAATAGATTTTTCCTGGCAACAGTTTATATAGGTCTTAAGAGTTAGGTTATTAGCTATTCTGAAGCTATTCAGGGAAGGAAGAGGTATATAGATGAAGTTTTTAGATAGATAGGAAGGAGAGCAATATTATGGAATAACTAAGATAAGCTATCTATACTTAACTAGAATAATATTAATCCAGGGGGGCTGCTGCCCCCTAGACCCCCTATAAAGTTATATAATTTATCTTTAGCTTAACTAATAGGAACTGAGCTTAAAGACTAATCAGATTCAAGATTAGGTTTGGTGCTTTTGCCTAAAGATATATGCTCTACTACGCTTCGCAAATAATTCTTTAATATATAGTATACTAATAAATATATTTCTTAATATTCATAGTAATATTATGCTACTAGTACCTACTTTAGATAGTATTTAAGATATAATTCTCTCTAAAATAATTATCTTAAGGCTTATTATAATTTCTATAAAAAATCTCTTATTAAATTACTAGTATCTTTAGTATATAGATACAATTCTTAAACCTAATAAGCCTATTTTTAGACTTTAATTAGGGTAAGCTAATTTACTACTCTAGGGTTATCTCTACTATTTCTTATAGAACCTTAATATATTTTAGATATTTTATCTATACCTAATATAGTAGGTCTACTATAATTAGATCTAATATAGAAGTATAAGTAGCCTTATATAGTATAGTAGCTCTAACTATAGTACTAGAATATCTAAAATATTTATATTATTATTAGTATAGCTTATGCTAGGGCAGAGATTTACTATTATCTAGACTTTATAAGTATTAATTATTAGATTAATTATTAGCTCTTAATCTTATACTAGTATATTAATTTTCCTTAACTCTTCTTTAGTAATTAATAGATTATTCTATATTTTTACTTATAGCTTTTCTATAAGTAATTTTATAATAAATTTATCTAGGTTTAGGATATAGTCTAGATAATAGCTTATATATCTATAGGATTACTTTTCCCTAGATAGTATTTAATTTAAATATTAAATATAGATAGAAATTCTACCTATCTTATATAATACCTATTAAGTATTTTTATTATTAAAAATATTTATAGATTAGTATAATTAGTAAGAATTTCAATAGTATTAGTATTACCTTTAATATAGTAGTGCTATTACTTAATATATTCT
>NW_020798535.1:0-8839 GCF_002237265.1 Aspergillus thermomutatus | reverse complement strand
CTAGAAGCCGATTCAACCTATAACCTAGGTTTGGACGGTAAGAAATCGCTAAGAGGTTCTAACTAGGGCCGCAGCGGCCGAACACGAAGAGGGGTGTGCGAGGGAGAAACGGGGTCACGTGACATGGATGTTCACGACATTACTTAGTACAGAATCACGTGACCTAGCCTGCCTGAGGCAGTTCGCGAGTGCTCAGTGAGCTCGAGCATTCAGCGGGCCTTGCCCGCTACAATTATAAAGAAGTAAGAACTAAGTTAATATAAGTAAAGCCAGTAGCAGTAGATAGAATATTAAGGAGCATTAGGCTACTAAATTAAATATTATAACCTATAAGGTCTAAGGTACTATAGCAGAGACTTTCTTTTCTGTATTACATTTTCAAAATATCTGTAATCAAGATAAATAATCCAGATTTACATGCTATTAAATGTTACCCTAGACATTTGAGTTTTATTATAGCAGAGATAGTAAATATACATTATACTAAAATATATATTATACTGTACCATGACTAACTAGAAGCTGGGGAGATATAGATATTTAGTCTGCTAGTATAAGTGTAACTTTGATCCTGCTTCGTCCTTGTTATCAGATATATGACTGCAGTGTTCTTGTTAATCCTTAATATGTTTATGACTCTTAGCTAAAGTATGTATTCTAAGTACTGGCTTTAGGCTTATTAACCTATGGAGTGTTATAATACTTATATATTACTTATCACAGACTCTGGCTTAATCCAGGCTTATGATTATCCATTACTTTTTGCATTCCTCTAAATAGTGACTGTGGAAGTACAGAAGAAGAGTTACTATAATTAGTAAGCACCTAGAATAAAGAGATAAAATAAGCCTGTGTATTAAAGGATAGAATATGCCCCAGTGTTAGGCCTCTACGATATATGTCTCTGTAGAGGTGCCTAGATCAGCAATAGATAGCGTGATAGGGGCAAAGGGTGCGTGTGCCTGTATTCAAGAACTAATCACTGAGTTGCTTATCCGTCGCAACTCAGCAGTGTAGAAACCCCTTTGCGGGTCACATGACTAGTGCCAAGCCTCTACCAGTTGGCGCACCCTTTCTATATACATCGCATGTATGTTCGTAACACCCAGGGTAAAATAAAATAGGTATTATTTTATCTTATAAAGCCCAGTGGTCAAGCTTAATTTAGCTTTTATTATGTGTCTTAGAGTTAGCTTAAGCTGTTAAGTTATTACTGATAGAGTTATATTCAGTCTGAGTTTAGGTATGGCCTACCTTAATTAGCACTGAATTGCACTGGGTTTAGTTCTATTTCTTAGAACTTAGAACCTACCCTGACCTGGTGTGATTTGGTGTGAGTTTCACCAGAAAATCTGCTACTAGGGGGTTGAATAGGTGGTGGTTGAAAATTCATTTTTAAACCATGCTGGGTGTCAAAGGTTGGCACCGTATATATACTATGGTATATATCCCCACCATTTTCATACCAACCCCTGACAGAGATGACTATTCCCTTATATCTCAGCAACCACTAGATATTTTGAATCAATATTTTATATTTAGATAGACTAGATACTAGGCTATCTAGTGATATCAAAATCTATAGAGAAATCCTTAAATTTAGTGATTACTAAGCAAAAGATCATCACCAACCTGATAAAACTGATAAAACCGTAACCGACGGTTTTAACCGAACTCGAACCGGTTCCACCCTACCTAAACCGAAACTGATGCGATCCCTAGGCATCGAACCCGCACCACTGTGAGTTCGGTGAGAATTGGATTCAATTTTAGTGGTTCAGTTATGCAACTCTAATCACTGAAACCCTGTGACAATCCAGCTGATAATAGGACTTTTATTATCAGGGACCATGGATGATTAAGGTACATTTAGTCTCTGAGCTGGTTAATCCAGGTCACAAATACCCATATCCCAATGCCATTAATTTTTATTGGTTGAAGGGGAAAAGATGCTATACTCTAGATCTCCTCCCCCAGGATAATATTCAGAGACCTTATATTTTGTCGCTTAAAACCCAGAGCTGGTCCGTTGGAATAATGGCTCTGAAGAAATCAGCAGCAAGCCAGGCTTCGCGGGCAACCCCTATCCCGGAAGTCGCGGATACAGAGGAGACAGTCGAGGGAAGTAACACCCCCATTGCGGAGGAAGAAACCGACATCGCAGGAACCCAGGACCCAGCACCTGCAGATAATGAAGAGATAGGAACCCCTGCGACTGAACTCTCCACAATGGAGAAGGCTGCCCTAGAGCTTGAGGTTCTTCAGATCCTTCGCGAACGGCTTGGAATTATCCCTCAGAAACATTCGCAAAGCCACGAATCTGGATCGCCACCCGCGAAGAAAACTGACATCCGGATCCGACCACCAACCAAATCTGAACGCTACTCAACTAAGGACTATACCACCTATCGTGCCTTCATCACCAGCCAAGAATCCACCGCGGATGCTAATGGTTGGGCGGAAGAGACACGTGTTAGGGTCGCAGTAGCCTACCTAGGCCATGTTCTCTCTGATCTCTGGCAAAATGCTGCATTAGAGAACTATCGCGAATAGGGATGGGTTGGCTTCTGCCGATTCTTAGAGCCCCAGCTTGGCGACCCAAGAAATCGCAAGCAGGAAGCGTGGTCGCGAATGGTTTATATGAAACCTCGCGACGGCGAAACCGACTATGCCTATTGGCAGCGTTGGCGCGAACAGCGCGCAGAGATTGGGGACGACTCGCGGGACCTGGCGAAGGTGTGGTTACACCTCTTCTTCGAGTCATTCCCGCGAGCCCTAAAGAATAAGGTTCGCGAGCTTCCGGAATTCCCTAAGACTGAGGAAGAACTGGTTTCCCTCCTCGCGAGGCTGCGCCCAAACCTTGAGTCTAACACTCACCGGGACCCCTCGCGACGGAACCACAGAAACCACCATGGCTCAGGAGGTTCCGTGAAGCGCCCTGAGGACAGGGTCTTTTCCGACAAGGGAGAGAAAGCGGAAACCACTGTCACCGCCAACTCCAAAGAAGGCAAAAAGAAGGAGTTCAAGAAATTTAACCCTGATGTGAAGTGTTACAACTGTGGAAAGACAGGACACATCGCGAGGTTCTGTCGCAAACCAAAGGAAGGTGACACCGCGAAGGCCACATGACTGGTGGCTAGCATCGTCGCGGAAGAGCATAGGGGTGGGCCTATACTCTCCCACCCAAGCCTGTTCCTGCAGGCCTGGGTAGCTCGCGATGGCATGACACCAGCGCTCCAGTCGCTGGTGGATAGTGGGAGCTCGATCAATATCGTGCCTGCCACCCTCGCGAAGGAAGCTGGCTGGAAGCTACTCCCACGCCAGGTCTTCGCGAGGACCCTAACCTCGCAGGAGGTTAGGAATGAAGGAGTTGTTAAAATGGAGGTTACCCTCGCGGACAGTGATGGCAAGGAGCAGAGGTTCCGCGAGCTAGCGGTGGCATCCCCAGATGTAAACTACATCGTGTTAGGGATACCATGGTTAAAGAGACATGACCCCGCGACACTGTGGGCGCAGGAGAAGGTCATCCTCCGCGATGACCCGCCCATCGATATCGGTGTGATGACGATGGAAGAGCTCGCGGAGGATCAGGAGGCGATGGTAGCGCTAGTCTAAATCCGCGGGGATGAGGTCACTATCCAGGGTACTCGCGAGCAGTCCCTGCCGGGGTGGCTGAATGATTATCAGGATGTCTTCTCTGAAGAGAAGGCCACAGCGCTACCTCCACATCGCGAGGGGGTGGACCTAGAGATAGAGTTGGAAGATGGGAAGCAACCCCCATTTGGTCCTCTCTATAACTGCTCCCCTGCGGAGCTAGCGGCACTTTGCGAGTATCTTCAGACTATGCTCGCGAAGGGGTGGATCAGGGAGTCTAAGTCCTCCGCGGGAGCATTCATCCTTTTTGCGAAGAAGAAAGATGGTAGCCTGCGGATATGTGTGGACTACCGGGGACTAAACGCAATTACACAGAAGAACCGGTATCCACTACCCCTGATCCAGGAGACGATTGACAGGCTCGCGGAGGGGCGTATCTACACCCAAATCGACCTTCGCGATGCCTACCATCGTGTGCTGATTGCTCGCGGACACGAGTGGAAGACAGCTTTTCGGACTAAATATGGGCTGTTTGAGTACCTAGTCATGCCATTCGGGCTGACTAATGCTCCCGCGACATTCCAAGGATTTATGAACTGGCTATTTCGCGACTGCCTAGACCAGTTCTTGGTCATCTACCTAGATGACATCGTGATCTTCTCCCACAGTGAGGAGGAGCATCCGCGGCATGTTCGCATGGTGTTTGAGAGGCTTCGCGAAGCAGGCCTGTACGTGAAGGCAAGCAAGTGCTCCTTCGCGGTGAAGAAGACAAACTTTCTGGGTTATATCATAACACCAGAGGGTATGGAAATGGAGCCTTCGCGGGTGGACACGATCCTGACATGGCCGGTGCCAGAATCCGCGAGGGAGGTCCTATCATTCCTGGGCTTCACGGGCCGGTATCGCAGGTTCGTGGAGGGGTACTCGCGAATGTCTGCCGCAATGACAGACCTTCTGCAGAAACCCAAGCCGGGGGAGGTCGCGAGGAAGTCAGGGCTCGACTCTTTGCCTGACCTGGCCCTGCAGGCTTTCCAGAAGCTAAAGAAAGAGTTCGCGAAGCGTGTACTTATCATGCATTTCTTTGAGCATTTACGCTCGCGAATGGAGACAGACTCGTCTGGAAAGGCAGTCTGTGGCATACTATCACAGCTGCATGATGATGGTCAGTGGAGACCAGTGGCATTCTACTCGCGGAAGATGCTGCCAGCTGAGAGGAACTATGGTATTCATGACCAAGAGCTCCTCGCGATAGTCGAATCCTTTAGGGAGTGGCGGCACTACCTTGAGGGTGCTCGCGAAGCTGTGGAAGTCATCACTGATCATGATGCACTTCGGTACTTCACGACAACTAAGGAGTTGTCGCGGAGGCAAGTGAGATGGTCGCAATTCCTTGCGTCATTCCATTTCAAGATAGTCTACCGCGAGGGGAAGAAGAACCCCGCGGACGCGCCTTCGCGGAGGGCAGACTATGTAAGAGAATCCCGCGAAGAAGACGCGGAAGGCCATGGAGGCAGACATCCCGCAGTATTGCGAAGGCAGCTAGCACCAGATGAGGTCGCTAATGAGGCGGTGGGAACCGCCGCGGAGTATAGAGATGCCCTAGAAGTCGCGGTAGTGGACACCGCGGGGCATAGAGATACCCGGGGCCAAGGAGTTGCCCGAAGGCCTGAAGAGGCGACTAAGAGGGTGGTCGCGAGCAGCACCACTACACCTAGAGAGGCATCCACAGTGGCGATCACCAGAAGTGCCGCGGAGCAGAAAGTTGAGTATGCTCGGGCTATCATCTTGAATGGTACCACGGCAGTACCTGAGGCCTTGGCCCAGGGAGAAGCCATCCGAGAGGGGTGTGCTGAGGAAGGGCCCTACCGCAGGGACCCATCCGCGGAGATCAGGGCGGTGGTCCCAAGAATTCTCCGCGCGGATGAGTTCGCGAAGAATATTCTTGCAGGGCTCGAGGACCCCGCGAAGTTCCAACCATGGAACCGGTGCGCGAAGGACCAGTTGTCCCGTTGGAAACTTCGCGAAGGCTTTTCTACCGGAGGGAACGCCTGTATATCCTTGACGAGTATGGGATGAAGTTGGGTATCCTCGCGAAGCTGCATGACGACCCATTTGCAGGTCACTTCGCGGAGGCAAGGACCCTGGAGCTTGTCAACAGGAGGTTCTGGTGGCCAGACCTCAAGGCATTTGTTCGCGAATACTGCCAAGCTTGCGGCGTGTGTCAGGGCTCGCGAAGGATTCGCGGCAGGCAGCAAGGCCTCTTGGAGCCCCTGCCTGTACCCGCAGGAATCTGGGTCCAGATCACAATGGATTTCATCACGGATCTACCCGCGCATATCCTCTTCTAGCCGCTCGCGAGAAGCATTTGACTCCATTCTGGTTGTTGTGGATCGATTCAGCAAGATGGCCCACTTCATCACTGTCCAGAAAACCGTCCGCGGAGAGGACTTAGCACTGCTACTCCTCCGTGAAGTCTTCCGGCTTCACGGCGTCCCTGAGAAGATTATTTCAGAACCGGGTTGGGTCTTCGCGAAGGGGTTCTGGGCAGATATGATGTTCTATCTCCTGATTCGCAGGGGGCTGAGCACAGCCTACCACCCCCAGACTGATGGCCAGACTGAGCGACTCAATAGTGTGTTAGAACAGTACCTGCGAGCATATGTGAATTTTAGACAAGAAGACCGGGTAGATTACCTACCACTCGCGGAGTTTGCGTACAATAACGCATATCAGGCCTCCATTAAGAATACTCCCTTTCGCGTGGTCACAGGGACGGACCCCCGCGTGATTGGGTTGGATGTTCGCGACCCTCCAGAGGTGGAGGGGGGGGGCGGGCCGCGGAGGAAGTCCGCCAGCGCCTCGCGGACATCCAGGTGATTAGGAAACAGGCAGTGGAGTCACTCCTGAAGGCTCAGGCCTACCAGAAGGAATACTATGACCGTAAGAGGGTCGCGAAAGTGTTTCAGGTTGGGATATGGTATGGATATCAACAAAGAATATGTCGCGAATCAGACCTAGCCCTAAGCTAGACCAGTTGAACACTGGACCAGTGAAAATTGTGGAGCGGATTGGCAAGGTGGCCTACCGCGTAGACCTACCCGATACATGATGTTTTCCATGTGTGTATGCTTCGCGAGCATAAAGAAATGGATGGAGTGGACTCTGGGGAGAGATTTCCTATTCGCGAGGCCACTGAAGCAGATCGCGAATACCATCCAGAGGCAATCTTAGCCTCGCGGAAGCAAGGCCGTACCATAGAGTACCGCGTGAGGTGGAAAGGCTATGGGCCAGAAGATGACACCTGGGAACCTGGCACAAACCTACGCCATCTACAGATCTACAAGGACTACGTGAAACCCGTCGCGGAGGGGAAGAAGACTGTTCATTCTCAAAAAAGGAAAAAGAAAACTGAAAGGACACTGCGCGAATACAGGCCCATATTCCCCCTCTACAGCCTCACACGCATCATCACGAGGGCGCGAGCGCAACTCGCGGGGCAACAAGCCGGGCTACCGCGGGACACCCTACTGCTCAAAAGAGCAGGGGTAGCCACGGCGGTAGAGGCAGTTGTTGCACTCGTTGCCAAACCCACCAGAGATACAGGTTGGGAATGGGGCGGTGCCACCATTCCGCCTGCACTCTCCGCACATCTCGCCCGCAGGAGGCTGTGCCCCAGCTCTAGTCACGAGGATGGCCTCGCGGAGCTGGGCGCGCACAGCCAACTGTCCGGGGCGGCCGAAGCCAGCCCACAAGACCGAGCGGAGCACAGGCCTTGCGACCCATGCACGCTCGCGGCGGGACAGAGGTTGCGCCCCTGTTCAGGGAGGGAGTCCAGGGACCACCGCGGCGTTCCAGCGTGAGCGCCCGAGAAACCAAGCGTCCGGGGGCAACTCCACCATCTGGGCCTGCTCCCAGATGGCAGGGCCGCCCGCGGTGGGCGGAGGAGCATCCCATTGAGCCTTAGGTGTGCCCGCCGGAGGCGGAGGGGGCCCAGTGACGAGGTTTCCCTGCAGGATGTTAGCAAGCTAGAGCTTTCGCGGCAGGGGAGAAGGAGGGAACTTACCACAGCAGTAGGAACCGACCAGACATTGCGCATAGTCCACACAGAGGTGCCGTGCTGCCGGGTGATGGCGGAAGCAAGGCGGAGCCGGGACCCGGGGGGACACTCGCGGGGACCGAGGCGGGGGCAGGCACGGTCGCCGGGCCAGCCCCGCCGACAAACAAACCCCCAGGGGGAAGCGGAACGACAACAGCCACCGCGGGGGGGACAGGAGGAGGCTGACTCGCAGAAGGAGGCTGACTCGCAGAGGCAGGGGCAGAACTGTCGACGGGAGAAGGTGTTCGCGACAGCTCCGTCAAGTCGGAGACTGAGGAAAGGGAGAAACTGCTAGACGCAAACATGGTTTTCGCGAAAGGGTTGATGACTCTTAGTGAAAAATTGATGAAAATTTTGAAGGCTTCGCGAAAAAAAATTAGTAAAACTCACAAACTGCACTCACGAACACCAAGGACAAGTAAAAGCACAAAAATACAACCTAATAACTCTTGCGACAGTGCACACAATAAGAAACACAAACAGGCTTTGTGAGTTGGAAACATAAAGGAGAAATAAAAGAAATGACTTGCAAGGCAGCACAGCCAACACAATTCAGGATGAGGAAAGGCGCCACCTGATGTGGATGTGTGAAAGGCACCGTGTGAGGTGTAAGTACAGAAGGAAACTCTCGCAGGTATACTTACAACATGAAAATGATGAGGATGATGAAGAGAGAGAAGGAGAGAAGGAGAGAGAGAGAGAGGGAGAGATCTTATATACCCTACAGAATCACTGACCTGGTGCCTATGCCCTACCTAAGGCTGTTTAAAACTGTGAATGTTGATTCTAAAACATTCACCTTGTGCAGTGAATGGATTGTTTAAGACAGGGCCTCACAAATAAAGGTAAACATAAAGGAATAGGGGTTCATGAGGCAAGATAAACATAATAGAGATAAGGCGCAAGACTAAGTGAATAGATTCACAAAGGGGCCTCATGAAATCTGATACAGCAGACCTTTTCCCTTCTTCTGGTTTCCCCCCCCCCCTGCCTCTTATACCCTTCTAACCCTCCCGACGACCTTACCCGTGTAGTTCTTTGCAGCCGCGGTCTCATCATCACAAGAATCAAACTAGCGATAACTCAACAAACTACATCGTGACGCATTACGGTACAGTTAGATTCCGTTCCACCTGTGAATCTAACATA
>NW_020798534.1:0-8950 GCF_002237265.1 Aspergillus thermomutatus | reverse complement strand
GTGAAGGGGGTGAAGGGGGTGAAGCTGTGGGCTTCGATCTAGAGCCGGCGGAGAAGGATGGTGTCATACGTCGGGTTTTTGATGATGTCCCTGTTTCGCGGGCACAGTGTGAAGCCGGTTGGATTGAGATCTGTGCGTTTGTGCTTGGTCGAGCGTATAAGGGCGAGGGTGCCGCGGGTTGTTGTCGGCGGCCTTCTGCGGGAGCGAAGCTGAAGGTGTGGAAGAGGGTGCTCGAAGGTGCGGTGCTACAGGGTATTCATCTCGACCAGCAGTTTCTTGTGTCGGATCTGTGGAAGTCGGTGCTTGATGATGGGGATGAGGAGCCGTTTCCGCGGGCGCTTTTCGAGGCTATTGTCAGGAGAGTTTGCGAAGCAGGAGATGGTCAGGGTCAAGGGCTTGTTGACGGGAACATGAAGTGTGAGTTACTGCCATGAAGATATGGAAAATGGTCAATGTCTGATGGACATACTCCCGCAGGGGCTAGCATCGACAAAGCCAGCTGCACACGATGGGTCGGCGAGACGTATCTAGAGGCTATGGCGCCTGCTCTAGATTCGGCAATTGGGCGAAGCGAGTTCCTCAATGCTTGGAAGGACCATCTTCCTGATTCATGGCGGGATGAGGTAGCATTGTCTAAACTGACGGTAAGTGTCCGGTTATAGTCAGCTAATTGTCTTTTTTTTGAAGGTAATTACAGAGTACTGATTTCCTACAGGAGAGCTCCTACAGGCATCCAGACCAAACAACAATCTGCTTCGTCAACAATATCGATAGACATAAGATCAAGAAGAATATCTCGACAGATGCCACTACTGCAACGGCGGCCAAAAAGTCACGAAACTGGCATGAACTGTTCAGAAACCAAAAACGACAGAAAAATTGAAGACAAATTCTATATTCCATTGACGTCTCTCTTATGCCTGTCAGGTTGCACCAAGATCTATCTCTAGCGGATTCCTTCCGAAGGAAACGATGACCACCCAGGGCGAAAACATGAAATGTAGTTGAAGCCAACATCCTTCAGCACCAGGTATACTTCTCGTTCCAGAGCCATTCGACCTCCTCGCCTAGACCTTGTGCGGCGCCTGTCCACCTCAAGCTGGCGATGCTGCTTCTCTCTCGGTGAATCAGCTCTGCTGGGGAATCTAGCATGGCAACCGCCTTTTGCAACAACGGAGTTGGATTCCAGAAATCGACCTTTGCCATATTCCATTCGTGAGCCTCAAGTTGAGCCCTCCTCAGGATAGCAGCCATGGCCTTTGCTGTCGCTTCTATCTCTTCAGGCGTGGTCGGTTCATCATACACCCATCGCAAAATGAACAGGGTATTTTCCTGGGGTGTCTCGCCAAAGTTTCTGTTCCATGCACAGTACACTCTTGCTTTGTCCTCACCAGCGCCCTTGATCAGCGGCGGGGCTCTGTCGGCATGAAGCTTCTCTGCATAGAACTCTTCCCTCGCCCAGTGCCAAACGAAATGGTCAAAGTCCGGAAGGATTGCTACTTGGGCGATGGAAGATTTCTCCGAGGCAGCACGCAGAGATTCTCGTTCCTTCTGTAGGACTTGATCGCTACACATGCAGTTGCGAATGTCATCTGCAACCAAGGTTCTCGCCTTCGGTAGATTGGCCCGTGAGGACCGGTCATATTCTTCCTTGGAGATAGGTGGAAGAGAGATGTGCGAAGAAGGAAACGGCTTCCACCCAAATTGCGCATAAAAGTTCTTTCCGATATCCGAAAACAGCACGCTGAAGAGTGATCTACTTCTGGGCTCGTCTTCCATTTTCCACGTCTCCAGTTTCGTGCACAATTCCTGCATCATTCTCTTGGCGTAACCTTTGCCTCTGTGTTCAGGTCGACAAAAGACACTCCCGACTCCGTGGGTAGCAACATCTTCCACCTTGCCATGGTGAGCCAGCAAAGCCTTCTTCTTGTATGTCTCACAAGAACTCAAGATCCGCCGCTGACCTTCTGGCTCCCTACGGTCAACCAAAAGCCAGCAGGTCAAGCCCTCCTTGGTCAATCGCTGCTGATACAAATGGTTTTCTCTTGCGATGTACGTCTCGACGTCTAAACGGCCCTTCCATGCCGTACTGTTGAGCTTGATCGACTTGATCCGTTCCTCTGGTGTGGCAGGGACCAAAACCAACTCAGGCGAATCTCCTGGCGGCAACTCCGTGGTGTCAGCGGCAATCATTGTGTCCGACAGCGATTAATTGAAAAGACCCAAGTGTTTCCGAGGTGGTATCGAACAGGGAGCTATATCCGTGCTTGTTCCTTAGGTAATGACCCATCCAGTCCGTTATCATACGGCGATGCACTAGTTACTGATAAGATAGACGACCAGACGCGATTGAAATAGTTTGGAAGACAATGCCAACGAGGGCGGAAGCTACGCACCGGGCCGGTCTGGGGGGTGATATATAAATGGCGGCCGTTGTCCTACACTCCCATGGATGTTGTTTCCATTTGTCATGATCCCGATGGCAAGCGATGGCAAGCGATGGCAAGCGATAAGCACTCTGCTTGGAGGCTGTACCTGCCTGTCCTGGCCATGACGTATGGGGCCTTTGGAACGGAACGGGGGAAATGCGGAGAGAATTCCCCTCCCTAGTTATGTGCCTAGTCATACAGGAGTAACAAGACAATGTACTCCGAAGGTTAGGGCACAGGGTAGGACTGGGTCTGATGACCAGCGCTAGTTCTTCTTTGTCCTAGTCACACGCCCTTCTGATCGCATTCCAGCGGAACATGCAGAGCCCATCATTATCATTCTAGGATTATTGTTCACAGTTTTACTTGCTGGTATGCTTCAAATTGTCATACTTTTCAATGACATAACAATGAAGAAAATGTAGTCGAGGCCGAGCTGGGGCTCGCAAGGGAGAGAGCTGTCAATGACGACACTATTCCTAATCAGACTAGCTTCCTTGGCAGGCTGAACCGAGGTAAAGACCCCGCTAGACCTCATTAGGAAGAGCAGATAAGCTTCCGACCAGAACACGAATCCAGCTTCGAGCCCTGGATCCGGTAGGCTAGATACTTAGATGCTTGCATTGCAAGGGATATAAAACTTTTGATCTTTACCAGAGAAGAGCCTTTTCGTTCATAGTTCGATCATGGGTCGTGTCTCACGGAGGATTAAAACAGCTGGCAGGCGGTCTCATACTGCCGCATTGGATCACGTGGGGTGGGCTGTCTTTCTTTTGAGGAGTGGTTGTTCGTGCCTGAACAGGTCCTGTCTTTGTGAAGTCTCTTCATATTGACGGCACTGAGCTGTCCAGCTTGCCTGAGTTATTCAGAGGATCTCCATGGGGCTTTGAACGTGATGCAGAAGTCAAGTCCATCATCCCTCGAGCCTTCGCCCCACCAGCGAGATTGTTTGCCCCAGGCTTGATCTATCTAATCGAAGCGCATCATGCGATGATACTACAAGGCAAACAGCAAAAGTCTAGCTTAGAAAATTTGACAACAAGCAGTACGCATCAATTTGAAGGATATTGCATCTTCGTCTCGATGTACCATGATGATCCCTTGATCCTGAAGCTCTAACACAGTAGGTGCTGGCTTTCCTTGGTGCCTCAAGGCTTATTCTCTCTCCAGTATCTCCATTGATCGAATGTCCAAGTGCTTTATTGTTCTTTTGGACTTTTGACATCTATTCTCTACTCTCCATATTCTTTCGTATAGACAATTGTTATTGTCGTCCAAGCATGAATAATAATTAGTTTGCAGGACCAGCCAGTTTCATGGAGGTCAATTGATGTATTCACTTCAGCGTCCTGATTTCTGCCAGCCTCCATTATAGACCTCATGAAACTTGGAAAAACCAGCTCGCATCTCTTGTTGACGCCTTTCTCCCAGCCTTCAGCCCAGCCCCCATCTTTATTGGAAAAATCTTTTGTGTTCATGCCTATCCTCTTCTCTTCATCTCTCTCCGTACCCTTGCTTCGACAACACCAATCACCTTCTCTACCTTCATTTTCACACTTTCGCATTTCTCTGTCTAAGCACAATTTACACGTACTTGCAAAGTAGAAATCTTCTTATCTATCTTCTAGCTCTACTGTTGGAACTACGAACGCTCCTTGCTTCTTTTCCCTGAACCAAGATGGCGCAGGTCTCCACGGGCTCGGTTGCCGCAGAGGCCGAAGACGACTATACCCTCGACAATGACAGCAAAAGCGAATCTGCTTTGGCAGAGTTTGGCGACGATTCCTCCTGGGACTCCGATGTACAGAACTATGACTGGGACTCTGACTGGTCTGACGAGGACACCACTCCTGCCAGACCTGCGAAGAGGAGAGCCGTCAATCTTGATGAGAACGCCGATTTCATTGACTTGACTGACGAGCCATTCCTTCCAGCACCAGGTACTATGCCAACTCCAACAGCAGCTGCGCCTGCCACACTCATGGCGGCTGTTCCCTGTCAAGACTCCCATAATACAGCCACATTGTCGGCCCAGATTATGGAGCTCTTTCCAGGTATCTGCCCCGAATATCTGAAAGAACTTCTGTCTCGTCATGCGGGCAACTTGTCTCACGCCGAAGCGAATGTGTCCTCTGAAAGTTTGCTGGCGATCCAAAACACCAACAAGGAGCTGGTGATCGAGGAAATCCTGGCCAGCCCGTCATATCCCAAGCGCAAACAGCTGAAGAGAAAGAGAGAAGAGACAAAAGACGATGACAAACATAAGAAATGGACATCTAAAACACACGACGGGGAGTATTGGTATCAAGAAGCCGCGTAAGTATTCTCCTGTGACGTCTTCGACGTATGAGACCTGTTCCAAAGCTTACAACGTTGCTCTAGGACATATTTACTCGGAGACATGTTCCCCTTTGTACCGGATTCTTACATTCGCCAGATGCTTAGGGAGAAGAAAAATCTGTTTTCTGCTTGCGAAGCTCTGTCAGCTGCAGAAAATGCGCCTGCACCCACTCGGCCGCCATACGAGAAATTGAAACGGGCAAGAGCCCGCAGACACAAGGATATACGCTTGGACATATACAATCATCCGGCCTATGGAGAGTTGCAGATGGAACTGAAAGATGCCAAGCTAAAGCTTGCCAAAGATGCCGGTAAGCCTTTCTGTCAATGCCAGCATGACATTCGCTTTTGCTGACCAGTGCATACAGAGGTCCTTCACGATCAGAAAAGGCAAGAAGAGGCCGAGAGAAGAAATCAAGAGCAGCACGCCCGAGCGGGGACGCTGGTAGAGTGCCAATGCTGCTATTCTGATGTTCCTCCAAACAGAGCCATGACATGCGAAGGAGAGAATGTTCATTTTTTCTGCTTCTCCTGCATCCGCAAGTCTGCAGAGACTCAGATTGGCCTCATGAAGTACCAGCTTCAATGCTTTGACACTAGCGGTTGTCAGGCTAGCTTTCCTCGCTCCGACCTAAAGGAGGTGCTGGGATCTTCGATGATGGCAAAATTGGATGCTCTCCAACAGCAAGACGAGATCTCTCGGGCCAGGATCGACGGTCTGGAAAGCTGCCCATTCTGCGAATTCAAGGCCATCTGCCCACCAGTTGAAGAAGATCGGGAGTTTCGTTGCTGCAACCCCTGCTGCGAGGTTGTCAGCTGCCGGTTATGCAAGGATGTCACCCACGTACCCAAAACTTGTGAAGAAGCGAAAAGAGATAGGGGTATCTCTGAGCGCCACCTAGTCGAAGAAGCCATGAGTGACGCCCTGATTCGCCATTGCCCTCGATGCAAAGTCAAAATCGTCAAGGAGTTTGGCTGCAACAAAATGACGTGCTCGAATTGCGGGTGCTATATGTGTTATGTGTGCAAGAAAGACATCACTCACCAACAATACGCTCATTTCGGCTACGGTCCTAACGCTTGTACCGTCGATGACGATCCCACGCGTGACCAGAAAGCGGTCGAACAGGCACAGAGGAAGACGATCGAGAAGATTCGGGCAGAGAATCCCGGTCTCACCCATGAGGAACTTCAAGTGAAACTTCCGGAGGCGAATAACACAAATCAGAGAAGGGATCGGGCGAGGCCTTACCGGGTCTATCATCGAGATCCGCCCTTCAATGCCCTTCTGCAAGCTCAGCGCCAAGCTCGGCTCGCAGCAAATCCTCAGCGTCCCTTGGAGCAACCGAATCCCTTCGCGCAGGTCTATAACGAATTTCAGGGATTCTTGGATGCTATACAATATCCTCCACTTGGACATTACGACGTGCCGAATGCGATTAACAACACCCCTCTGGCCGGCCAACCCCATCATCTTGGCGCTCCCGGTGAGCATCGTGCTCATGCCGGAGCAGGTTTGGCAGCCAACATACCCGGTGCTGGACAACCGGCGGGAACTGGCCTACGCAATGATCCTTTCCTCGTTGACGATCCCATGCGACCGAATCAGCCCGCTGGATACGCTCCCTATGCTCAATACTTTCCAGCTCCGATGCTTGCGCCTGGTCAGCGAGGCATCATGCCTCCTGCTCCGCATCACCTGAACGCGGATCCGTATGGCAACCAATACATTGGACAGCAGCCGCTACCTGCTTACCAGGACGACTTCTTCCCTTTTTGAGCATGCCCATCGAAGAGTCTCTTGTTTGTTTCGGAAAAGGTTGACCTAATCGCAGTTTTCTTCGAAAAATCCAAATCGAACAAAACGATTCCAGGGCGTCTCTGTTGACGGCGACAAGCGCCTATCTGCTCAACTCCCCACTGGTTTTTGTTTCGCTTCTACCTTTCCGTTTTACAATCCGTACCCTTCATTTGCTACACAACTTGTGATTTTCCAATCGACTCGCCTTGAAAAAAAAAAAAAAAAAGTTCTATACCCCCTTTGCACTTGCCTGCCCTCGTCTACTTTTTCCAGCTGCGCGGTGTTTTCCCTTGTCTTATTCTGTTCTTAGCTACTACCTCCAAGCGCAGCGGTCTATTAACATCCCCCTGCCTATATTTGCTCTGTTCCCCCAGTTGATAGAAATCAGCGTACCTATGACGAAAATGCCAGATACTTAATGATAAAAATCATTACCACTTTATAAGCTCTGTTGTGTACAGTACAGTAAGGTATTGCCTTATCAGAGCCCCACGTCAGGTATGACGGATAATGCCGATGCACTGCATATCCTTTATACCCGAAGACTCCCGTCGGTAGACTGGTCCGTATCCGTACACTTGCACTTGGTTGTCTGGTATATCGTGGCGGCGTTGCTAAAAACATTTTACTGACTATTTTGCTTGATATTTGAATGGCTAGGATCATCTGATAAGGCAACTCCACGGAAGAGATGAGAGAAGTACAAAAAGGAAATTGGTATGGAAGATCGAGATAACGATAGGAAGGAAAAAGAAAAACGTGATCAAAGAGGGATAATGATGTCAGAAAAGGAGAGTCAGAAGAAGACGACAGAGACGGGCGAGAAAAGGAGGAAAGTCAAATGAGAAATGGGAGAGCGCAGTAGAGAAAGGAGAGATTTGAAGCAGATCTATGTAAATGCCATGCGAGTCCCAAAAATCGTCCGCGCCCCATTTATGTATTTGCGCCACTCTTTTCGGACGACAGATATTTATTCCTCATCCATCATGTATGTTCGATCATTGGTCACGCTAATTCAAGAATGAAATGGAAAAGAAAGAAAAAGGAAGATCACAGATGGAGAAAAGTAAGCGTAAGGGTAAGGAATGAGACACAGAACCCTAAGCAGACAGACTGATTAAAGCATCAAGAGACAGGCAATGCAATTCATGGAGGATGTTCGGAATCCACTGGTTCATTAAACTTCTGTCGCGCCTCTTCCACCCATAGTTCCAAGCGAAGCTCGCCAGCTTCTACACGTCGTACGGGCACCGTTTTGGCCCGACCATTCGACACTTTGGGGGGGGGTTGATGCAGCTCGCCGTTTTTCAATTTAGAAACAGAGTAGGGCGCAGTACACGACCGCAGGTGAATCTTCCCGGGTTCAGCAACAATCCAGGTCTGTTCTTCCTTTGTGGTACCAGCCGGAGGTAAGGCATCTTCCCGAACTTCGATGCAGACGGTAAAGCTGAACTCGTCATCTCGAGGTAACGGGGTCAACCGGGCGCAAGCAGAGGCCAATCTCGCGAGACAAGCACGGAACTGCGCTTCAAGATCGACAGTTGTAGGAGCGGACCCCCGATCAGCAACGGGGACACCTGGCTTGGATGAATCTTCTTTTCTGTCTTCAAAAGTGGTGTTGACATCTCCGGCGGAAACACGAGGGAACCCCGACAGATCAAATGCATATCGTTCGAGGGGCTGATTTGTGCGGAGAGATGAAATGATGATACTGACAGCGGTAATAGTGCCTTTCAAAATCTCCGTCCCGACCGCAATTGACGCATCATTGATGTAGTCACACACCTTGGGGTGACGGGATTGTCGCACTGGGTAGTTGTAGGCCCGGACCGGTAAAAATGTTGCTCGCGGGTAGACGGAACGAAGAAAGAGGATTTGGTGAATTGACACCGTGAGAAAGTTTGTGAAGGATGCCGCCAACGCAGATTGATTATTTGGCATCGACTTGGGCACGGTGACCGGAGCGGAGAAGGTGGTCATGGTGGTGGTCGTGGTACTGCTCTCACTGGCTATCGGCATTGCCGTCGAAAGCTCTGGTATCGTCGTTTCCACGGGAAAGATGAAGTTGACGGTATCTCGATTCTGAGTGTTGTTCCACCCTGAAGCTAATCATCGCTCTGCCTTGTGTTCAGACAATGTGTCAACCACTATTTCTCTCGCCAAAACATGGGAGATGACGCGTAGATTTGCCGAGATCGAGTTTTCGCGACACTGAAGCAGGGGAAGGACGGGCGGGGATGTTGTGATATTGGGCGGGAAAGAAAGGCAAATAGACCGAGATATGGACAGAAAAAGCAAGACCGTCTATAATAGAATACAAATTTTTCTGAGAGAAAACAAAAGAGATAAGAATCAATGTGCTGTATGATATTGAAAGTGT
>NW_020798533.1:0-9078 GCF_002237265.1 Aspergillus thermomutatus | reverse complement strand
CAAGAGCTGCCTCAATTGATTCCATATTGATGGTGTTGTGGTCGTTTAAAATCTATCTAAAAAGTCGGTGTATAGATGAAAATCAGGCGTCAGGTGATATCGGGCGTCAGGTGATTGGGTACGGTAATCGTAGGTAGTTTTGGTGTCTAGACCCAATATATCGAATGAACGATAACTCTGGCAGAAAGTTGAAATGATCATCATAATCCTCTTGTTTCACTTGCAAGGCCAGGAGTCTACTAGTAGACTAGATACTAGTCGGGTTATGCCTTGTTCATGACTTAGATCTCGAGTCCATTGTCCTAGTGCGGAAAAATCATCAAGACTTGCGGAGATAGGAGATATCTTCCATCTTGAGGATATATTGTTCAGTTAGTCAGTGTTTGTTCCAGAAAGATGGATAATCAAAAGTCAACTTCTATTCTATACAGTATACAGATGCACAATGCCATATTCATGAAACCGGATGCGGTTCCTAAGTAGACTCCACAGTGGAGTGCAACAAAGAAGCTTTCCCAGTGTGGTAAATGAGGATGGCACTCAGGGCTAGGGCCATTGTTGAGGATAATTTTTGATTGTCTGCTGGCATACACAAATGCGCGTAGACTGCCTGAGCTATAAGAGGCAGCATTAAGGAATTGAAATCGAGCAGTCCTGAGACCCAAAGGTACTGTTCTTGGATGATTCTGGTGAGAGTAATTTCACCTAGTATATAAGGTTTGAAACCATGTTCCGCGTTCCGTAAGAGATCACTGTGAGCCTCAAATTTCAGGACCTTAATAAAGAAAGGTCGAGGTTATAACATATTGGGTACCAATGTATGTGACAATATTGCATTTTAGTGAGCTTACAAGAACCATGTTTCAAGTGAACTCTCAATCATGGACATCCCGAGTTGTAAGTGATACTATTCCTTATCCAGCCTCCAGTAGTCCAGCCAGCAATAGCGCAGCAAATAGGTACTAATACATAGTACTAGTACATACATCCAACCCCGTCTCCCCACAATTCCTGGATGATCCTCCTCGGGGCTACTGTAGCTGCCCCGATTCCCTGACCCCTGCTCTTTCGGCTCCTTTGGAGTTCGGAGTCTTGGAGAGACAGTCATCGAATTATGAGAGCTTGGCTGCATTTTGCAAATAATATGGGGTATGAACTATGAACTGGAACTCCCAGTTTGCCACTTCCCACCCGTCCCTTTTTCCTGCGCTTCACCTCCCTCACGGTCATGTTGCCCATTCCGGACTGGAGTAGTGAGTACAAAAAACGGAGGACGGAGTACTTGCCCCCATATTCGTATATACAGTCATCATTAATTCTTTGATTATACTGAGCCCATCAGTACTCCATCCATTCTCGAATCCTCCTATTCTGGTACATTCAGACTCTGGTTCCTGTGTTGTAGTAGTAGTAGCAGCAGATCCTCCCGGGACTTTTTCTCCCCTCCTCCACCGCATCGCTCGAATCCACTCAAGGCAGTGAGGCACCAACAACCCCTGTGACCACGGACCAGTAACAGTAAAAGTACCTCACCAACTGCCCACCCGCACAGGTTTCGTGTCCCATTCATCGCATTCATCGCATCCATCGCATCCATCGCATCCATCTCAAGACTCTAGCTGCTACTCCTCCGGTGGCGTCTGCCTTTCTGTTCTTCTGTTTTCCACTTTCACTTTACCTGTTCCGTGCCTTATTCTGGTCCCTATTACTATTCGCCAATACGCAACACGCTCTCCAGTAACTGTTCAGAAAAGCAGACAGAGACGGAAAGAAGAGGAAACTCGTCCATCTCCAACTTCCCGTACTCCCCTTCTACTACCTTATCCTCTTCTATTTTCTAGACCTACCCTCGTCACCTTCTGTCCCTTTTTATTATCGCCGTCTCCGCTTCGAAAGCTCCCCCCGGTCGCAAGTTTCTCTGGATGGATACCTGGCCATGAGCACAACAGCAGAGAATCGCCCCGAATCCACACCCTCGAGACCTAGCCCTGCCCCCAGCACCGCGGGCTCAACGGGTACTTCGGGCATCACTGTGCGCGGTGGCCCAAACGGACACATGAGTTTCAGAAGGTGTGTGGTGATATTTCCTTTCGCTGTGGTGGTGGGTTGATGATTCTCCTGCTTGTTCGCGGGGCTGTTGTCCCGGACGGTCGCACGAAGAAAATTCAGTCCGGTCGACAATATTGGGGTTGAAAGCTTTGTAGAATGTGCAGTTCGGGTTTAAAAAGAAGATCCATCGATGCTAATTGGTTTTATCTAATCTTTGAACACAGACAACGTGCGTCGCGTGCTTGTGAGGTACGTCTCATCCTTTTGTATTCCTGCGAGGTCAACGCGACCTGCGCGGGTGCCTCGGCACCTCGGCCCATCGCAGCTATCATCACCATATCGAGCTGCATGCTGTGGTGGAGAGCTCACAACGATCACCCCATACTACACCACAATCATACCACGATGAGTTATTTTGCTAACTGCTCCTTTGGTTTTGGGTGCTATAGACCTGCCATGCGCGAAAGGTGAGTTTGTACTCTGGTTGTCATCGCGAGTTTTGTAAAAGGAGGTTGCTGACCATGAACCTTTTCGAGCAGGTCCGTTGCGATGCTGCCAGTTTAGGTGTGCCTTGCACCAACTGTGTGGCCTTTTCGATCGAGTGCAAGATCCCTACGCCGAAACGCAAGAAGAACCAGACCAAGTCGAAGGACACCAACAGCGGGTATGTAAATTGCCTGGTCTGGCAGCCATAAGCTGTCGACAACCTACTGACCTCCGTCTCTTGGTAGGACTGATGAGCGCAACGAGGACAGCCAAGACAAGCAGGAGGAGTCGCCAAGCGACGGCACGGATGGCAAGGATGCTTTCGGGTACCGCAAGAACCGGATGGCCGTTGATGGGATGCCAGTGACCACCCTCACCGAGCAACAGGAAGCCCAGCAGGCGTCCCACAACAACGCTTATGCCCAATTTATGAAGCCCAAGTTCGCCCGAGCACCGATCAAGGAAGCGGGCAGAGTCGCCTATCTCGGAGAGTCATCAAACCTGTCGCTCCTGGTTCAGGATCGTCATGGCACAACGGACGTGGTGCACTATCCTCTTCCGCCTAACATCAGAGGATCGCGTGCTCGGTTGACGGACCTCGACAACCTCGAACTCGACATTCTCCACCAGCGTGGTGCTTTCTTACTCCCTCCCAAACCTCTCTGTGACGAGCTTGTCGATGCTTATTTCAAATGGGTCGCACCCGTCGTCCCCATCATCAATCGCAGCCGTTTTATGCGGCAATATCGCGATCCGAAGAACCCACCTTCTTTGCTTCTACTTCAAGCCATCCTTCTCGCAGGCTCGAGGGTTTGCACGAACCCCCAACTTATGGACGCGAACGGCTCCACCACCCCGGCCGCAATGACTTTTTATAAACGGGCGAAAGCACTTTATGATGCTAATTACGAAGACGACCGCGTCACGATTGTTCAGGCCCTTGTTCTCCTAGGCTGGTACTGGGAGGGCCCCGAAGGTTTGTTTGTTTGCTTTTTCCTGAGAGTCGGCCTAGTCTAACTCCCCACAGACGTGACAAAGAACGTCTTTTACTGGACAAGAGTTGCAATGGTCGTCGCACAAGGCTCCGGCATGCACCGAAGGTATGACCTTTTATTCCCTATGGTATCTTCGGCTAAGTGGCTTACGATCGCAGCGTGGAAACATCTCAACTCAGCAAGCCAGACAAGAGATTATGGAAGCGTATTTGGTGGACCCTCTTCACCAGGGACCGATCCGTAGCAGTTGCCCTCGGTCGGCCTATCGGAATCAACACAGACGACTCAGACGTGGGCATGTTGACAGAGGACGATTTCATTGAGGACGAGATCGACATCGCCGCCGAGTACCCTCCAGACCCTGTACACGTACAGTTCTTCCTTCAATACGTGAAGCTTTGCGAAATCATGGGCCTAGTTCTATCTCAACAATACTCCGTGGCATCCAAGTCTCGGAGGATGAACGCCATGGACTTGACGCATTCGGATATGGCTCTGGCAGACTGGCTTCAGAATTGTCCAAAGGAGGTATGCTGGCAGCGGTCACGGCATCACTTCTTGGCAGCTCTTCTTCATGCGAACTACTAGTGAGTGTAAAAGCACATCTCATCTTCGGAAGGTCATGGCTAATGAACCAAAGCACCACTCTCTGTCTACTGCATCGAGCACACATGCCTCCTGCTTCGTCCGCGCCCAACAGCTACCGTGTAGAGGAGATGGCGTATCCTTCTCGTACTATTGCCTTCCAAGCTGCAGGGATGATCACCTCTATCGTCGAAAATTTACAGACACATCACGAAATTCGATATGCTCCAGCGTTCATGTGGGCCTTTCCTTTCAGTGAAGTTTACTGCCTCCTGCTAACTTTCAACAGAGTCTACAGCTTGTTCTCGGCATTGATCATGCACGTCTACCAAATGCGGTCATCAGTACCGTCTATTGTGGCGACGTGCCAGGAGAGAATCAACATATGCATGCAAGCCTTGAAAGACGTGTCCAAGGTCTGGTTGGTGGCTAAGATGGTTCACACACTGTTCGAGTCGATCTTGGGCAACAAAGTTCTAGAGGAACGTCTTCAAAAAGCTGCTGGTAGGAGGCATCAGAGGGTACGAACCGAGACGACGCAACAGCCTCCTGCGAAGAAACCTGAGCCGCCGAAGCGGAAATTCGACGACATGGATCTTGGTTTGCCAAACGGGGGCCCTACACCTCCGGTTTCCTACGAACGATCACGACCACAGACACCTGCCGTCACACCATCCAGAGAACTGGGGCAACCCCCTGGGATCAGCGTGCCGCAAGGGTCCCCTACTGCGCCACACAATACACTGCCAGGCAATTCCCGAAGCAATACTCGACCGACGACGCCCTTCAATGGTCACTTCTCGCTACCTGCGACGCCTCCAGACCTCTTCCTTGTCACACGTACTTCGCCCAACCTCTCCCCGTCTCTCTGGGAGAACTTCCAGCCTGACCAGTTGTTCCCTGATGGCACGGCCATATTCCCCGAATTGGCATCTCCGCAGAACCATACCGTCGACCCACAACTACAGATGCAACCGCAATTACAAACACAGGGTATGCAGCAGCGTCACATGATGGTGAACCAAACGCCACAGATGCCGGGTCGTAATCTTTCGGTATCCGGTGCGCAGGGTAGCCCGGAGCTTATGTCGGGCCTGCCCCCGGGAATGGGCTTGCAAGGCCCCCAGCCACAGCAAATGTTTGGATTAGAAAATCAGCATGGATGGCCCATGCAAGGCTTAGATGCGCCGTTGAGTGCTGCCGGAATGGATAATGCTAGTCAGGATGACAACTGGAGTAGCAGTTCACGAAGTGGACCAACGGCTCCCACGACGCTGAATGTCGAAGACTGGTATGTTTCTGTCAAAGATGCCCGAGATCACATTACTGACCTTGACCGCTCTTACAGGTTTCAATTCTTCGGCATCAATGGGAGCTTTGGAGAAATGGCAACATGACGATCGCTTGATTCGACAACAATAGGCGATGAATGCCCTGGTTTTGCGACGTGTATAACACCGATACTCTGGCTGTGCAAGTTGCAGCCTTTGCCTCTGCGTGACTTTATGATCTCTTACTCTACTTTCTCTTGCAAGGGCATATTCTGCCATATTTGACGTAGTTATCCTGTGGTTCTGATGGTACCGTCTGCAGGCCCACTGCAACGGAATAAGGAAGGAGCACGATGGCGAAGGATGTATTACGCGAAATCGATATATGTATATACGCATGTGCAGATGCCTATTTAATGGCTATAGCGAATGGAATACCTTCTGCCTTAGGCATTGATTATGAGTCAGCGCGCTAAGCCTCATATGGAATAGTCAATGACGAAATCGCTGACAACGGACGGCAGCCAATCACAGGGCAGCAGCGTCGAAGTATCCTTTCCCGCTACGGATACGGCAAGCAACAATCCGCTCCACTGGCGTCTGACTCTTCTGGAGATTCCCCAGTCTTTTCCAGTCATTGCTCTCCCTCCTTTTTTCATCCATTCTTGTTTATCCCTTGTTCCTTGCTCCTTGATCGTCTGATTGCTATACCAATTTCTGAGAACCTCTGTCGATTCGTATGGTTTGAGTGTTTCAATCTTCCCTGATCAATTCTACGCTCCTTGCTTTCCCCGCTACTTTCCCGCCCCGCAAAGCGATGTCGGCCTCGGGTTCTGGTGCTGGTGCTGCTGCACCTGCAGCCACCGGTGCTATGAAGAAGGCATTTCCTCACGTCGACCTTGACGGACATAATCTCCCTCCGTCTCCTGCTCCCTCCAGTCCGCGTACAGGCAAGCGATATGCAATTGCCACAGAACTTGTATATACCGACAGCAATGACCAGTACAATGCCAGCAGCGTCCCAATCTACCAGGTACGTCTTTCGATGCAAATATCCCAGGCAATCTATCCGACGAGAGCAGTGTATTGATTGAAGCAGAGCGCCACGTTTAAGCAAACCTCGGGCGGCGGCGGCGGAGAATATGACTACACTCGCTCCGGAAATCCCACCAGAACTCACCTCGAACGACACCTCGCCAAGATCATGTCCGCGCAGCGCGCCCTAGTTGTCTCATCCGGTATGGCTGCTTTGGATGTGATCTCCCGGCTGCTTCGTCCCGGTGACGAGGTGGTGACGGGTGACGACCTCTACGGCGGAACGCATCGTCTTTTGAAATATCTGTCGACCAACGGCGGCATCATCGTTCACCATGTCGATACGACGCAGCCGGATAAAGTTCGCGAGGTGTTGAGTCCGAAGACAGCCATGGTCTTGCTCGAGACGCCGACCAATCCTCTCATCAAGATTGTCGATATCCCCCAGATCGCCACGGCGGCGCACGAGATCAACCCCAGTTGCTTGGTGGCGGTAGACAACACCATGATGTCTCCGCTGCTATTGAACCCTCTCGATCTCGGGGCGGATATTGTTTATGAAAGTGGAACCAAGTACCTGTCTGGCCATCACGATCTCATGGCTGGTGTGATTGCCGTGAACGACCTCGCTCTTGGGGAGCGGCTGTACTTCCCCATCAACGCATCTGGATGCGGCCTGTCTCCTTTTGACTCGTGGCTCTTGATGCGTGGTGTCAAGACGCTCAAGGTCCGGATGGACCAGCAGCAATCCAACGCCCAGCGCATTGCCGAGTTTCTGGATTCCCATGGGTTCAAGGTCCGATACCCCGGGCTGCGGTCTCACCCGCAGTACGAGCTGCACCACTCCATGGCGCGGGGCGCCGGAGCCGTGCTGTCGTTCGAGACTGGCGATGTGGGCGTCAGCGAGCGCATCGTTGAAAGCGCCAAGCTGTGGGCTATCAGTGTCAGCTTCGGCTGCGTCAACAGTCTGATTAGCATGCCCTGTCGTATGAGCCATGCCAGTATTGATGCGAAGACACGACAGGAGCGAGCGATGCCGGAAGACTTGATCCGGCTCTGTGTTGGTATTGAGGATGTAGACGATCTCATTGACGACTTGCGGCGGGCGGTAAGGCACTTGGTCTTCTTTTCTTCCACTTTCTTTCTTCCAATACTAATTTACGTGCGTAATAGCTCGTCCAAGCCGGTGCGGTCAACATTACTCTCGATGGATTCGAAGCGAATGCATCCAGTGAATCAACCAACTCTGCGTGATATTTTGGGCTGTTGATGACTGGGCGGGTATGATGCTCATGTTGAATTTCGGGCGATATCATTGGCGTTGAGGTTTTACAAAATATGGTCTGCGGTCACTATGACAGAACATAAAATTTGGTTATTTCTAGAGTACGAACGTTCTTTGTAGACATATAAGTGTTAAGAATGAGGCTTTGACCGGTATGACTGGATATCGGCAGCCGGCGGCCGGCATCGGAGGACTCTCCGAGTGTCTCGGGCCCGGGGCGTTCTCGTCCGCGACGCAGTCACAGTCATCAGCGTAATTGTTTTCCCCCAGACTCGTCAGGATGCGATTTCATCATTTTGGTGATTCTGATGTATCTGAAGCATGGCTATTTGTAATTGATTGGACCGCCAAAATCTCTCTGTCGTGTTTTAGTCTGCAATAACCACGCAACCATCTCCATTGCAGACCCTGCTTGTGCTGACAGCCTCACCTGTTTACTCCATAATCGACTGTCACAAGCAGATTATGCCACGGAATGCCCTCTCCCCAGATGGCTCCATCACCATACCAGGTCCGGCCGTTCCAGAACGGCCGTCGAAAGCCTCAACAGCATCGGCAGCTCCATCAACGGCGAAATGGAACACGGAGAAGCTGGGCATGCGCCTCGGCGTGGACATCGCCAGCGCAATGACAGCGGGTGCACTGACCTGTCCCGTCATCACGGTCATTGACCGGTAGCTCCATCTTTCCATCTCTCAAACTTTGTGTTTTGACTAACCACGATCGCAGAGCTATCATCGAAAAAGCCGCCAAGGGCCTCCCCATCCGCAGCACCATCACCTCCTGCTTCCGGTCTCTGCTCACCAGGCCCGCGAACTTCTTCCTGAGCACCCCGTTCCTACTGATATACACCCTCTACACGTCGACGTACCTCACCGCCAACGCAATCGATACGCTCACCTCGACGCTGCGCAACCAGCCCTTCGACACCGTCTTCCCCGGCACGGCCAAGTTCCTGACCACCACGGCGGTGAACATGGGGATATGCGTGTACAAGGACGCGCGGTTCGCGAGGATCTTCGGCGCCGCCAGCACTCCTGCCACTACCAGCAGCGGCACAGGTGGTGTCGGTGTCGCCTCCGGCGGGGGCGCCCAAGCAACGTGCCACCCGTCCGGGACCGCATGCCTGAAAGTCCCGCGCGTGAGCTACGGGCTGTTCTGTCTGCGCGACAGCATCACCATCTTCGCGTCGTTCAATGTCCCTGCGCTGCTGGCGCCGAGCATCCCCGACGGGGTGGCGGCGACGCCGGCGATGAAAGCTGCGCTGGCGCAGTTTGCGTGTCCGGCGCTGATGCAGTTTGTGAGCACGCCGATGCATCTGCTGGGCTTGGATCTGTATAATCGGCAGCCGGCGGCCGGCATCGGAGGACTC
>NW_020798532.1:0-9096 GCF_002237265.1 Aspergillus thermomutatus | reverse complement strand
CCCTCCCCCACCCCCCGCGACAAAGGTTGTGAGGGGGTGGTTTTTACAGATTAGGGGTTTTTACTGGTGCTTATCATCGTGATTATTTACCCATCGTGAGTGCTGACCTCTAAGAGGTTAGTAATAATCTACTTTGTTAAAGCATACCTATATTATCTTTATGATATTTATTCCTTTACACTAGTTTATAACCAACCTTGCAGATCTACAATCCTTATAATGGGTCTCCAGGAAAATTTTCACTGATAAGGGTCACAAGGCAGGAAAAAAAAATGATTAGATGCAGGTATTTTTAAGGCCAGAACCTTTCACACTAAAACCTATGACAATGACTGCTGTTATAACGAGTCGTGGGAGCCAAAAGGTGGGTTGTAAGGCTACTAAGGCGTAGTATATATATAGATGTTGATGGAAGTTGGGTGAATGAGGCTAAAGGAATGATTATCGATCTGATCTTATCTTCGGCTGATCAATCAAGAATTTGACGAATGACAGCCATTAGCTTGATCAATACTATGGAGGACGGAGTAGCCTAGTATGCAGCTTAGCGACATCATCTCATGCTCACTCTGTAGTTAATCCTGGTCTACTGAACAGCTTCTCCCAACATTCAGCATTAAATAACTAATATTTTAGATTACTTGATAATTCTGGTATCTATTCCCTGCTTACGGGGTTAAGCGCAGTAAAACATGTTTCCCATAGCTAGGTGTTTGTCTGCTAAATCCACAGGATTTATTAAGCACAGCGCTGAGGAGCTGACCATCCATTAAGGATTAGTAGGTCATCATTGCTTCATTTCTGCGCTTAAGTATTGAATGTGCATGCAATATAAACAGCCCACTAATATCACTGTGTTATATAGCCTGGAACTCCAAAGGTCTCTATACTCCTACTAAGCCCTACACCCTCCTTAACTTTAAAGATGAATCCACCATCGCTAGGTGCAAGACCATGGCCAACCATGCTGCTAGTGGATTCAGCACTACCAGTCTTAACTATATCCCTGCGGACCCTTCAACAAACACACCTGCTTATGCAAGGTTTCATGGGAGCATTTCAACAAAGCTACCTAATAATTAGTGAGTAGAGAGGACTGGTACATTACATTATTCTCAACCACATAGCTTGCTATAATTAGAGAAACCGACAACCATTGAAAACTGATAGGATATGCCGCCTTTCGCAATAAGGACCGAGGCTTCTGGCTCTTCGGTCAACTATACTGGGATGTTAACCGGTACTTATATCTGGCCCTTTGAGTAAAGTCCAACAGTCGGCGATACACCGTGAATATCTAAACAGACTCAATTGTTGAGACGGATATCCACCAGCATAGATTATATACTCATTATCACCGCGTGCAAAATCAGACCTCCCATGATAACCTCCCCTCATATTCGTCAGAAGTGGCCGAGTCACCAGAGCTCGCAGAAAGCCTCTTCCTGCACAGAATTCCTCCTTTGCTCTCCAATGTCCCACCCGAATATACAATCATGTCCTCTTCCGCAACAACATCCGGCGGCACAGGCTGGGTGACCATTCTCCTACCATTCCACTCCTTTGTTCATGCGAATCACGTGCCTTGTGGTCGAGCCGCAAACATCTCTCCTCCGCCAGCGAGTGAAAAGTATCGGTATCGGTCTTACAGATCGGGTCGAGGGTCCGTACGACTTGCGAATCCATCGTATCTGGGCTACCAACGGGATCAGCGAAGCAGAGTTCGAGGATGAGAAGCGGATCTGTGGTGCAGATGCGCTGCCTATTGATGAGGGCGTCAGAACTGGCTGGACGGGCGACTCTCCTTCCGGCCATCCTGACGACAAGGGTAGTCAACCGGGCGAAGGAGGAAAGACGAAGGGTTTAAAAGGGTTGCGCTCGGAGTGGGAATAATGATCTACTGTATACCGAAATCTGATGTCTTTGTACTATACTAAGCGTACAATAACTTATTCTCTTGTGTACAATAACTTATTCTCTTGTGGACACTACCGATAACTGAAATAATAGAACCTTAAAGTTGATGTGATCGCAGATTCATCTGATCTGAAGCTGCAATTCGATAACGTTGTTTGTAGGTGTTTAGTGTAATCTACTTACCCTCGGTTATCCTCTCCCAAGCCTCCTTGTACTTCTCCGCGGTCTTTTGTACGACCTCCTCAGTCATCCGGACGCCCTCCTTGCCTTTCAGTCCCTCCTTGGCGAGCCAGTCCTGGAGGAATTGCTTGTCAAAGCTCTGCTGGCCGCGGCCAACTCCGTAGTCATCCTTGGGCCAGAAGCGAGACGAGTCGGGTGTCAGGACTTCGTCAGCCAAAACAACCTCATTGGTTTCCTCGTCAACACTGAACTCGAATTTTGTGTCCGCGATGATGACACCGCGCGACAGAGCGTAGGCGTGCGCGGCCTTGTATAGCTGTACAGCGAGGGAAGCAACGGTTGAGGCATACTCGCCAAGAATGGCAGCGGCTGTACATCGGGATATTGTTAGCTTTGGGCCAACTCTGCAGCTTGATAGATACTCCCGAAGTGAGGAGGGCCATGCGTACCTTGACCAGGGTGGATGTTCTTGTCATGCTCGCCTTGCTCAGCCTTGGTGCTGGGAGTGTAGATTGGGCCATCAGGGAATGCTTCGCTCTTTTTCAGACCAGGAGCGACCTTGATTCCGTGCACGGTACCTGACTTCTTGTACTCATTCCAAGCGGATCCTGTGATGTAACCCCGGATGATGGCTTCAATGGGAAGGATGCTGAGCTTGCGCACTTGTATGCTTCTGTTCTGAAGCACTGGCCGAAGTAAAGGGGGTATCTAGGGCGGGAGGTCGAGTGTAATGAAATGCGTGCGCAGAGAGGGGATAGCATTGGTCAGGATCTTGAACCAGGCTTTTGTGCATAATGTTAGAAGAACTCCCTTGTTAGGGATACCCTGAAGAGGTAACTGTTAGCAGATTCATTACAGAGTACCATTAGCACATACAACATGAAGTACTGTACATTCTCCATGATCACATCGTATGCGGAGATGCGATCAGTCGCAATGAAGAGAAGAGACTTGTCGTCGACTTCGTACAGATCACGGACTTTGCCCTAGGCAATCAGGGGCAGCGCACCCTGAAGGTCTGTGTTTGTAAGTGCCTCGGCCATGACTATATTGCACGAATGAAGAGTTGCAGTAGTGACAATCTCAAAATATGACTCAAGAGCAAGTCATGTCCCGATAAACAATAAGTTTTTTGGCGGGGTCTGCTATCAATCAATTTATGCCTCATGCGCTAGCTGGGTGCCTTGCAAAATCCCTTTACAAAGAAGCTGGATCTATGGAACCAGTAAAGCTCATTCCATAGAAGTTGACTTTGAATATAAAACTGATCAAATCTGTTTGTTCTATATTATCTGAACGCTGTGGTTCTTCAAGATAAAGCTCAATTGTTTGAACTCAGACGCGGTGTGTTTGTATACAACGGACGCGCTGATGGTTTCGTCGCGCAGCGAAGCTCCAGCATAGTCCGTCCATTATTGGACGAAACTCTTCTTCGGCAAAGGATGTTGGCGTTGCAAAAGAGGAACTAGATAAAGGAAGAAGAACAAGAACAGCAAGATGAGTTGCTATCTAACCCCCTTAAAGATTGCTCTTCTGTGTCTCATCTCCATTTATACTAATGGAGTCGTTCCCAACTCCTCCGCAATCCATGTTCTTTCCTTTCTCATGTCATGTCTCAGTCCTCTGGAATCAGATATATCTTCATCTCTAAGCATAGGTGATAGCAACTATACTGTCGCCATTGATGATCTGGAGGACGCCCTTTCATCCAAAGCTTCCTTGATCCCTGGCCGTTCGATATGGGATTTGTTTCTTAAGAAGATCTGGTCCATTGATTCTTATGACGCTTTGGAAGTATTTTTCACTGAGGTTAGCGCTATTCTTGTTAAGTCTCGAGAAGAACAGATCCGCGACAGGGATAATGGTCTGGCGCCTGAGACCAGTCATATGTGCCTCTCAAGACGCTCACCACTCAGTGCGTTCGTGAGAAGAGCCCAGCTTGAGTTTACTAGGCTTCAGTTCCATGACTCTGTCAAGCTTTGGAAGGGATTTGTGCATTACCGTCTCCCCATGTACTGTGTGGGGTCAAAGAAGAATCCATCTGCTAAAGGGACCCTGTGGACGTCAATTTACTAGAGCTCAATTTGGACTCAACTAGTCACCTTGCTCAAGTGGCTCATGGGAATATCGAAATTTAAGAGGAGGATGGAACCTACATCAGCACTAAGGATGTCGAACGACTGCTGGAGTTTTAGATTAGCAAGCTACAAAATAAACAGACGTTTCCCTTGACCGTGAGTATTCATGATGCACACTTGCTAACAGAGCGCAGGGCTAGGAGGAAGAGTCCCAGACGGCATGAAAGCGCAGCTCAAACGTATCATGGCGTCTGGCATTACACTACCCAACCTGACTTACTACCTAAGGTGAAAATGAGTTCGTGTGTAAACCTGCCCTCGCTAATAACCTGCAGATTCCTCGACGCATAGAGAGCCAGAGACTATCCCTCATCCTTCAACAATCTTCATAGATATTTTGATTATATAATGCATAGCCGTGACCAGAGCTCATATGAATATGTGCTGCTCAACCTCGCGATCCTTCAGGCTGATTTCGGATGCTATGGAGAAGCTGTTTCTGCGATGCAAGAGGCTGTCTCTGCCTGAGAGTCCCATGATATGAACTGTCTAAATTTCTGTATGAGCTGGCTGTACTACTTTGGCAAAGCCTTCCCTGAGTAGATGAAACATGTCCAGAATACAGGAATGCTTAGAAACAAGAAGGAAGGTCTTGCTTTCCTGAAGGCCAAAGCAAAGGAGACTAAGATGTGGAGTCTGCTGAGCACTATATTGCCAAGTGAAGCTAAACTCGAGCTGCAAAACATAAGCATTCCTGCGTCACCATTGTTCTTGACCACAGTCCTGACAGTACAAGGGGGAGAGTCTTACATCTACCATTGAAAACGTCGTTCGGGCATCCCATCTAAATGTTACAAAAAATTCGGTCATGGGCCCATAGCTTCTACTACAGAGTGCGCTCTAAGCCAGCATCAGTACCAGACCTACCCATGTGGATTTTTCCGGTCCAGGCTCTAACCTCTGCAGGTGTTACCCATCTATTGTGGTTGAGTAGCGAAATATTTCGCGAATGCTACGCAAACAAGTCACTATTTGAGGACTATCTGAAGAGTACGTTCCGTAGCTGTCAAGTGGTATGCCAATTGTTCTCTAACTTTCTGATATCTGCCTACTGACATTATCTCCAAAGTTGGCTCAACAGGGTCGATATGGTGATATCTCAGCTCATATAAAGCAGATTACACTAGAAAAGCTACGATCTCTCAGAGCAAACCAACAATGGACGTTCTTCTCTGGTATACTGCAACTAAGGCGGCATACCTATTGGTATGTTCTCTCCTTGCTCATTAAAGGTGTGGTTTCTAACAATGAACTAGGGGTGATAAAGTGGCAGCAGACTACATTCTCTCCCAGCTTCAAGCGATTCAGCTCCCTAATAATGACGCCTCTCTTCTCCTATCATTCCTTTTAATCAAACACAAAATCCGACAAGGCGACTATGGCCGGGCCTTGGAAATCATCGAGCAGACGGCTCAATCCATGCACCAAGATAACTTCAACATCCATTCTCAGGTGAAGCTGCTTTGCTTCAAAGCGCGCATCTTCGAGAAAACAGGCCATCCACAACGAGGCTTCTCTCTAGCGATGCGAGGCTCCAGTATCGCGCACCACTCAAGGCTTTTCCCGGGTCTCTGGGAGGCAATCTGCGTGCTTGGTACAGTCCTGCTGAGTCTATGAAAATTTGAAGCTGTGAACGAGACGATTGCGAGCGTCATGCCTCAGGTCCTCCAGGCGGACGACTGTGATCTAGCCGCGCGGGCGTACTTGCTTCTCGTGGACGCAAATATGGGCATGGCTGGTAAATTGTGGAGTCAAGGACAGGACACGCCCACCAAAAAGGAACACATAGACCGTGCCCTTGGCTACCTTGACTGCGCCTACGAGCAATACGAAGAAATCGAAGACATCAAGGGACAATGTGAGATGATGGCCAAGAAAGCCACGGTGATGCACCTCACAGGTGACTTGGTCCTTGCGAATGACTACGCGGCTAAGTACCTGGATCTGCAGAAATTGAGTAAGAAGGGGGTATAGCATACATTGCCAGTATGTAGTGTCACATTTGTGTTATAACGAACAGTTATGGGGAAATCGTGAGTAGACAACTCCTTTCCTAGACCGGACTGAATTGCTGCGCGGCAAGAGCATGCCCATGAGACGAGGGTTATAGATAGGCCGCCCCGGCAAAACTCTCCGAGGCCTTTACCTGTAGGAATGAAGGCTCATTCTACTCAACTTCTGAGAATAGGACGAGACTGAGGAACTTGTGTAACAAAAGGAAATCAATCAGCATTGTCTTGTAACACCCAGTTATTTTACTAAAAAAGCCCCCAGTGCAAACTCTCACAACAACTTCCGCCCTAATTTTGTGCAGTAAATATACATGCTTTTAGTTCCTCTTATTGTGAAGCCGAGATCGATCACTGGAAGCTGTTGTCCTTATTCACCATAAGGAATTTAGGTAGCCTTGTCCTTGTGGTGGTAGTTGACCTCATTGTTCCAGCTGCGTTAACAGTCAGCAAATGAACCATGGCCATGGAAGGAGAAAGAGTATAAATCCGAGTATAGAATGAAAAGGCGCTCCACAACGACTTTTTAATGCATTAGAGACTTACAAGATGGTCTGGAGAAAACCACTGGTTAGCAGATGATTCGATCAAGAGATCAGATTATATGACACTAACCTTGTCCCCATCGCCAAAGGGGAAGCTCTTGACACGGATGTTCTGGTAGGGGTACTCGATACGCTCCTCAAGAGGAGGCATGTGCTCCCAGTGCTCCCAGTGCTCGTTCAAGAGGTTGTAGGCGTTAAGACCGCCGAGGATCAGGCAGGGAATGACGGCACTAGGCATTGGTGAGTAAAGAGTCGATGGGCTCGCGGGAAAAGACGTTAATTGCGTCAGGCAACACATACTAGATGGAGAGCTTGCGCCAAAGGTCTGGCGGGCAATTAAGTTAGTATCATGCATATCATGTCCGTATCATCATCCACAAAATTCCGCGGGGCGAATTGGAGTATACGAACCGCTGGTGGTAGCAGCATGGTGCTTGACAGCAGCTCTCTCACGGTTGAACTCGTTGTCAACCATCCAAGGAAGCTTATTGTCAGTGCTGTTGAGGCGGCGCTGGAAGGCAGCACAAGCAGGAGCGCTACGCAGCCGCTGAGCAGCGCGGAGGATGTTGCGTTAAGGGAACATGGTGCTGGAGGGGCAGTCGAATGGCTGTTGCGTCTTTCTTCTGCTTTGACGGACAGTGGGATTATATGGACGTCAGGCATTCCGGCTTAACGAAGCAAAGCCGCGTTAGCGTCCCCGTGATTCATCTGCGGGCAGCGGCTGATGCCTTAGTCATCAACCAGGCCATCATCGCGTGATGTCACGGCGCCTTCGCATCACGTGATACTACGGGATCGTATAGCTGCAGCTACAGCTGTATGATGTATGGTGAATGTAAACGATGGGAAACATACCGTGGGGAAATGAGAGTGGCAATGGGCAATCGATACGGGGACATGTCATACGCATTAGGAGGCCGATCAAGGAGAAAGAAACCCACAGGAGAAGAACTCGACCAGGAAAAGAATTGGAGACCGAACATGGAGGTGGTTAGAACAGTGATACGATTTGCTATGGCAACAGGGCGATTGAACCATGAGAACTAAGAAAAGGCATGTCACATGCATAGATAGATGACTCAGCATAATCAGCGCGGAGGCTACATGCAGCCTTAGGCTGCGCACAGCCGGAGGAATAATTCATTCATTCATTCATTCATGATGTATGGTGTACCACGAATCAATTCTATTATCAGAGATGAAGTAAAACTGTCTGCTTTAGATATTCTCCGAGTCCTGGCTGACTGTGGTATGTACCCGTGGAACACACTTCACCACAACTGTAATGGGGTTTCACATAACAACATGGAATGGTAAGCTTAATCAATATCAGAAACCAGTCCCGCTGCTGGATATTAAGACTAAAGGTTGATCTGTCTAACAGTGGACGGGATACAGTATTCATTGTAGACAGTCTCTGTGTTAAATTTTGCGGTGCTCAGATCTTGTAGGAATCCATTCTCTTATGAACCATGGAGAGGCAACCAAACCTTCGAGGTAGATTCATCTAAGGTTCTTCTTTGTCTGAAAACAAGAAGCTCACTATAGAATAGTCAATGTTTGATATTCTTGAGGCAGATATTGTTGTTTTTCAGGAGACCAAGATTCAACAAAAAGACCTCCGTGATGACATGGTGCTAGTACTTGGCTGGGACTGCTACTTTAGTCTACTAAAAGCTAAGAAAGGTGTGCTCTCTAGAATTTCAGGCGTGTTGCTCAGTTCTAACAGCCTCTGGGATACTCGAGAGTTGTGATATACACTCGAAATGCAACATGCTGTCCCATCCGCGCAGAGGAAGGTCTTTCAGGGATTCTTTGTCCACCTAATTTGTTGGTGTCTTTTCGAGATCTGCCTGAGGACCAACAAATAGGAGGCTACCTAACTATTGAACAACTGTCAGAGCTGGAAATTGATGCCGCTACTCTGGACTCAGAAGGTTATTGCATTATTCTAGAGCTTCCTGCATTTGTTCGGCTTGGGATTTATTCACCAGCTAACCATGATGAATCATGAGACAACTTTCACCTTAACTTTATTGACTTGATGGATGCTCGCATCTGAAACCTAGTTGGGATGGGGAAAAGAGTCTTTGTCACAGGGGACCTTAATATTGCGAAAGGGGAAATTAATGTAGCTTATGCTACTAAGGCCATTAAGAAGGGAATAATAACAGAGGACAAGTTTATATCTTCCCCGGCACGGCGCGTGTTCAATCAGCTGCTTTCTGATGGCAGAGTTCTTGGCCAGCGCGATGAAGGAGGGAAAGTCCTGTTTTATTTGATATTTGTAGGTTGTTTCACCCCAGT
>NW_020798531.1:0-9184 GCF_002237265.1 Aspergillus thermomutatus | reverse complement strand
CCCCCAACCCATCCCTCGCCTCCCAGCAAAAACTCCTCGCCCTGACCACCACCGAACCCGCCCTCGTCACCCTGACCCTCCACCTCGCCAGGGAAAGGTGGAACCCCGTCAACCTCCCCGCAGGCACATGCAGCACCCCCATGCTATCCGTCAGCGACGATTCCAGGGTCCTGGTGGTCTACGAGCGCGGCGCAGGACACTCGTACCGCTGTGTGGCTGGCGGGGCGCTGTACGTGTATTGCGTTGAAGGGTGTGAGGCTGTTTATCGGCCTCCTTCCGCGAAGTGGGATGCAGATGATGACAGGAAACTGCCTTTGTCGGACAGGATTCCGCCTTGGTCGTTTCTTCTGGACATTGTCGATGTGGATATTGAGAGTATTCGTGTTGTGCGGATCAACAGGGACAGGGATAAGCGACGGTTTGGAATGGGTTGTTCGTATAAGGTTATTGCTTATGCTGCGGAGCAGGTGCTGGAATGGAGGCTTAACGGGAGTTGATAGACCAGACGCTTGATATAGACGCTGACGTTCGCAATATAGACTATCTGATCTCATAGGCTAGGAGTGATGTTGATCAAAGAATGTATGTCCAATTAGAAGAGGGTATCTATATGATACGCTATCTAGAGCGTGATTACTGCTGCTAGCAGAAATAAACAGGGGTATGTGGTGTCAAATGACATCTGCTTGGCAGATCAATCAAGGTAAAATAACAGGTCGAAGGGAGAACTAAGGAGAGAACGAGTGGCGACTGGTAGGCACACAGAGGGCCAGGAAGAATTGTACATATCTCTCTGTAAAGTCAACTGGTGGTATCAGTTGAGAAAACGCAGAGAAACAGAGAAGACAGTATCATGTAACAAGGGAATAAAGATCGTGATTTCAAAGCCATAAACAACAGAATACGCAAATTTGTTCAAGCAGAACGTTTCAACAGATATGAGGCGGAAACGCGAAAAGAGAGAATGGAATATGCATGCTTCTTAGTGTCACAAAATCGAGATACTGGGCACCTCCCAGGACGATCTGAAAAAATTCAGAGACGTAGAGGTCTCATGCTCACGAGGTAAGCTGAGGCCCGAAGGGTCCCTCTTCTGTCCCCTTCGGCGACGCAGAGACTAATCCATCCGCAGTGCTCTCGACGTCTTCCGCAAAGGAGCCGTCTGCATAATCAGCAGGCTCAGCATCATGGTCATAGCTTGACCGTCGCAGTAGTGGAGGTGTGCTTGGTGGCTCCTGCAAAGGAGCAGTCTGGCGTGTAGATAGAGCTCTAGGCGTCGTGTTGATGTTCCTCAGCGGCCGACTCTCCGAGGAGCGCCTCCAGCTTGTGGTTGCAGCTCCACCTGAAGTTGAAGGAGCCTGTCGGAAGTTGGAGCTCGGAGGCGTCAGGAGTCCCGAAAGGAATGCGCTTGCATTACTTGACTTGGATGGTGTCTGCTCCGAGGCACCGGGGTTTGCATTCTCCCTGCCTTTGCGCCAGTTACCCCACGCCGCTGCAGCGGCGAGAGGCAGAGAACGCGGCGATGCAGTCAAATCAGCAAGTGAGGGGAAATTAGGGAAGCTCTGGCCCGACTGAACTCGTTCGCGTTCCTGGAGCTGCATTTGCAGGTTGGCCTTCAGACGGATAGCCGCATCGCGCACAGCATGCTGGTTAAATGATGGACCTGACACTGTGTTGATGATGTCCTGAAGATCGTCGATACGAACTCCAAGAAGCTCCCGCAGCCAATTGATCTCAGTGTCTTTCTCCTTGATCTTGTTCGGCGCGTCCTTGTCCACGCCAGAGAGTTCTTGCTCCAGCTCCTCAATGCGTGTCTCGCGCTGTTGCAGCTGATCCTGAAGGACAAGGATGGACTCCCGTAGGGCCTGAGGGGAGATCTTCTCTGGAACCATGGAATCCTTGTTGAAGGTCATGGACGGCGAGGTCGAGTGCGCAACGGGGGACTGACTGGGCCCTGCCTTGGCCGTCTGAGCCGCTTCAGCCGCCGCCCGCGCGGCCGCGTTCGCAATCTCCAGCTTCTCTTCGAGATGCTTAACACGGTCCTCAAGATGCAGCACCTTGTCATCAGCCAACGCCAGTCGTTCGATCAGATGAGACTCAGTCCGCTGCCGATCCTCAGTGGAATTGTGCAGAGCACGAGCGTGACGCTCCCGGAGATCGTTAAGAGCGCGTTCATGCGTTCTCCGCTGCTCCTCCATAGCACGTTCCTTAGCTTCAGCCGCGGCAGCCAAAGCACTGGCCTTGGTTTCGCTGGCTTCCTCGAGCAACATCTCATAGCGCTCCCGCGCCGTGTCATTGTCTAGGCGGACATTATCCAATTGACTCTGAAGGCGAATGATCTGTGCCTCCAGCTCAGCACGGACAATGTTGACTTGACTGTTAGCGGCTTCGAGGTCTGCCTCCAGGGAAGTCCTCGTGCGCTGGATTTCGGTGCGACTAGTTTCACGCGCTTCGTTGAACTCACGCTCGTAACGAGCAGCCTTGTTCTCTAGCTCATGGTTCTCCAGTCTCAGGTTAGCAACCAGCTCCTCCAGTCTGGCGTTTTCTTGCTGAGATTGTCCAAAGATAAATTTCAACTTGGCCGCTTCCCTCTCCTGCTGCTCCAGCTCGCTGATGTCGCTTTCAAGCTTCTCGCGCAGCTTGACCTCCCGACTATAAGCCGTCCGTAGCTCATTATATTTCGCAATGTGCTCCGCTTCCCGTCTTCGCCATGAAGCCTGGTCTCTGGTGACATCCCGAGTCACAGCCACCATCTCGTCCTGAAGACGGTCGAACTTCTCACTCAGATTCTGCCGAATACTCAGGCCATCCTCAATCCGGGTTTTGAGGTGATCAATGGTGCCACGAAGTTTCTCGTTTTCTGTCTTCGTTTTCTCGAGCTCGCTCTTCGCTTGCTCACTCTCACGCTTCCAGTGGTCGCTGGAAAACCGGTACTCGTCCAGAGTGCCCTCAAGGGAGATATTCTTTGAAGAGACTTCGGCGAGGGTGAGCTTGAGCGTGGCATGCTCCTGTTCCAGGGTGTCGAATCGGAACTGGATCTGTTCAAAGTAAGGAATCTTTTCCTCCTTGAACTGAAGCAGACGAGCTTCAGCAGATTCAGCGGCCTCACTATGCCGAGCGGCTTCCTCCTCGGCAAGTTTCAGAAGCCGCTGAAGCTCAGCCACAGAGTCCTGTGCCTCTCTGCGCAGTTTGTACTCCTGCTCGGCTCGCTCATCGGTAAGGCGTAGCATATTCTTCAAGCCATCGATCTGCAGCATAAGACTGTCGGCACCAATCTCCTCTGCATCAGAAGGTCGAGGTTGGTACTGAACCAGCTGGCTTGAAACGACATCTTGCATCATCTCTCTCAAATTGGCCATAGGATTTTCAGAAAACTTTTGTGCCGCCAAGGCATGAAGTTCCGCGACGCTGTCACGCAGTTTCGCCAATTCAGGATTTTCGGTCGGTTCGGGGAGCTGCAGGGGTTCGCGAGTGGCGAGAGCTTCCAGAATAACATTCTTCAGTCTCTCAAGCTTGCGATCTCTCCGAGCGAAAGGCGATCTCGCTCTATACGAGCCGTTCTCATCGTACTCTTCGTCTTCGTCGTCGGCATCGCTTTCTTCAATTTCGGCAGACACGCTTCTCCTTGGCCATCTGGTATGGGCACCAGACGTGACGATCATGACCGATTCTTGAATAGCTTCCAATGCACGTTCCAGAGGCAAAAGACGCTCTTCGATGACCGAGCCAATGAGGTCGTTGACGCGGCGGTCAAAGAACCGGCTTCTGTTGACCAATTTCTCATCCTCGCCGGAGGAGATCACGTCATCCCAGTCACTGATATGTTCGTTTCGGCTGATCAGCTGCCGAACGGGCGAATGAGTGCCGCCAATGACACCCCTAGAAGGAGACATGGACGCCTGGGAATATGCGTCAAAATCGAGTTTGGGAACCTCAAGCGCTTGAGCCACAGGGCCCCGTCCAGGGCTTGGGCTTGGTGCTTCGCTTCGAATGTCTGCATGAACGTGTCTTTTCTCTTTAGATGGTCCCAGTGCTGACTCTGGCGGCTCATATGCAGGTCGAGGGGTGCTCAACCTCTCGATGCCAACGTCAGAGTCGTCGTTGAGCTGCTCCATGACAGCATTCAATTCCTCTTCATCAGGAGAGTAGTCTCCTTCTGAAAGAGGCCTTGAACGATCACCCTCCGGCAGAGCCGCTGCGACCGCAGGGACGTCATCGTCTGCATGAGCCACAAGCTGAGCAGACTCCGAGGGTGCCGATTCCCGCTTGGGAGAAGCAGGAGTGCTTACAACAGCATAACGCGACGCCATGAGATCATTCCGTGGCTTCTCAGGAGCAGATACAGGCTTGGGTTGCTCGAGAACAGTTGGCATGAATTCAGGGACGGCGGGTTTGAATTCGAATGGTTTTGCAGTCGGTTTGAGGAATGAGCTCTTGGTGCTAGTCTCTGCGGTCTTGGTCGAAGCCTCGTCGTTCACAGCGGCTCCAGCTGCTGGAGCAGCAGCTTCCTGCATGACCTTGCCGCGCTCTTGCTCTTGTTCTTGGGATTCTGGCTGTGTAACTGCCATTTCGTCCTTGGTGTCGAATGGAGTCCATGTTGACGCTTCACTGATGGGTGTGTCGTTGCGTTCCACAGATTTGTTCTCTTTGTCCCCGAAAGCCTCCTTCTGGTCCAGGTCGTGGGCAATTTTTCCTGGTAGCTCATTCTCTTTGCCCTCGGCAGGCCCGTCTCGAGAAATATTTGACGCTTGAGACCCTTGAACATTGCCCGTTTCTGTCAGAGGACGACTGGGTACAGCAAATTGAGCCTCTCCTTCGGGACTCTCGCCACGACGGACACGCTTGTGACGATCCGACGAAACCCGACCATGGTCGTCTTCCGCGTTAGCTTTGTTCTTGTTATCCTGTGCGTTGTCGTCGGGACGGACGATGGGAATGGCCTTGGATTTCTTGGAAGGTTTAGAAATCTGGGAAAGATCGATGTCGCCAAAGATTTTGGTTCGGCTGGCCGAAGGCTGGTCGGAGTTTGAAGGGCCAAGGTTGCCGGATGGATTAAAGACCGGAGCAGCAACGTTGAAAGAGGCCGAGGAGAACTTGAATTCACCAGAGTGAACATTGTGGTGCTTGGTAATATTGGCATCGCCCGGCGTGAACGCAGGGGCAGTAACATTGATCCCTCCTGCAGGTATGAAATTTGCTCCAGCTCCAAAAGTAAACGCAGGGTTTCCCATGCCTGAGAATTGGAAGGCATTGCCTTGGGGTGGATAGTTTTGCGCAGTCGACGCACCGGTTGGATCGAACTCCCTTGCCTCCACATTGAGGGTCGAGGTCGAGAGCTTCGACCTGTGTCCGCCGACAAATGAACCTGTGCTTGGTTTCGGTTCATGCCAGGGGATGTTGTTCGTAAGTGACCCATGTCCGTGAGGAGCACCAGACAGGCTAGGATTTGTGTCGATATCAGACCCTTCGTTGGCGTGAGCTTCCACGTAGTTCTCGCCGTAAAATTGTTGTAGATGTTGGGGCATGCGTTGCATTCCGTGGTCGTTATTCGGCAATGCCCATCGTGACTGGAAGAGCTCGGAGTTGTGGGGGTTGTTTCGGATTGGCTCTCGATCATCTTCGTCAAGTTGTCGTTCTATCGACTCCTCCAGATGGTAATCAGAGGCCTGGTCCAGACCCTTCTGAAGGGTTTCGCTGAGATTATGGCCCCGACTGTGACCACGCGGTGTCGGCTGGGCGATTTCAACGGTTGAAGCGTGGAAATGATCCGGCGTTTCTGCCCGTGGGTGGGCAGGATGTGATGTTTGACTGCCCGGCACAGGTTCTTGCGGACCATGGTCGAAGTGGCCATACTGAGAGTCCTTTGGTGGCAGTGATGGCTCCTCCAAACCTGGGTGGAAAGCGCCTTGATCGTGCAAAGGTGAAACCGGCGACAAGATCGACGTCAAATTCGGAAGGGTGCCACCCATAGCCGAGGCAACATTTCCTTGGCGTACATTGAAGAAACTCTGAGGAGTAAGAGCGCCTTGAGCCGGGGGTGTGGGTTGGAACGGGAGATACCCCGGTAAAAGGTTCTGATCAACGCCAAAGAAAGGCGTCTGTACACTGAATTGGGAGGCCGGGGACGCCAACGAAGCGATGCCATTACTTGCATTCGCCGACTGATTGAAATGAGGCGAGAAATGGTGGGGGATGGATAGCGGGTTGCTGGCTGCTGAAGCCGTGGGAATCGGCGGCGATGCGATGAGTCCGGGGAAGGGGGCCATCTGGCTAAGAGCAGCAGAAGCAGGGGAGACAGATGGCGGCATCTCCTCATCTCCAAGGGAGACTCCGAGTGCCCTCAACTTCTCCTCCTGAAGCCAGTTGACGTAGGCATCCCATTCTGCTTTGTCTGGAAAGCTGACAGTGCATTTCCCAGCTTCCCACTCCTCCTGGACATCCTTAAAGTCGGGGAAAGACGGACGACTTAGCCCACCCAGTTCGAGAGCCGAGAAGTCCCCAGGCGCGCCGATAGTGAAGCCACGGATGTCATAACCCTCCTCCTCCCAGTTTCTCAGCCGCTGCTCCACATCTTGAACTGACAATATACGGTACCCAGATTCCTCCGTGCCTCTTTTGTCGTCGACAGGGAGGGCAATAATGCAGGCTTTTCCACGCCAGTTGATTTTCTTCCTGAGTCTGGGTGCTGGTGTAGGTAGCTCCTTGTCCAGAGCGGGCTTCTTTACTGGTACTGGAGTGGGTGAGCTCTCAGAGGGGTGCGATATGGATTGAGGTTCGCTATCAGCGTCTGCTGGAGGTGGAGGCAGCGGCTTGTCAGCCGGTGGCGGCGCCTTGCCAGTCTCCATCTCCGCTGAAGGTTGTGTATCCTTTATTTCTGTCATGGTGAGTGACTGGGGATCTTTGTCGTATGCGAACCCCCAGAAGTCTTCTTGTCGGAGCGTGTCGGTTCGTTTGTGCAGGGAGTCCTTGACTTTCTGACGCCCCAGGCTATTCTCACCGTTACCAGCGAGAGCTCGTCGGCTCACAAAGTCGGCCAGCGTTGGGGTTCTAAGCAGGTCCTCGTCACGCTTATCCAGCTCCAGACCAAGCCAGTCGTCCGAAGTGTCGTCTGCAAAATGGTTCTGCGCGGTAATGAACGAGGGGGCCTCGCTACCGGAGTCGTCGCTCAACCAGTTGCTTCGCTCAGTTCGTGGTTGCCCTGAAAGATATTGGTTGATCCAGTCCTGGGTAAAATCCTTGATGGATTTGCCTCCTTTTCTACCAAGCAGGTCTCGTCCAGGAGAACGATTGAGAAGGTTGCTGTGTAGATGTCGAACCGATGTCTCCGCGGCAGAAGGTTTCAGTAAGTCCGAATTATTTATCTCAGCACCGTGGTGTATACCACTGCGCATCGACGCTGGAGAGCTGTCTCCAGAGCCGCGATCAATACCTGCGTACTGACTTAACGTCCAAGAAAGCCTCCGCGGGCTGGGTGCCGCATAAGGTGAGCCCCAAGCAGTCGTGTAGTAAACACTACTCTCCTTCTCTCGGTTATCCGGGGACGATGTGGATGACTCCCAAGCCCCACGCAACTTTGGAAGAGTCGGGAGGGCAGTCGTTGGGGGATTCGGGGTGACGCTGTTGGTCCTGGGGGGTTGCTGCGGGCCAGGGGATCTGGAGGCCGAGCGACTCGACACTCCTGGAGATGCGTAGGATGGTATCAATGGAACGGTCGAATGCGAATCGTCACCACTGTCGTTCGGTATCACGATGGAAGGCGGCGGACAAGACGCCGAATTGGCGGAAGGTACGAGCGGATCTAAATCTATTAAGAGAAGAAGAATCGACTATTTAGCTGCTGAATCGCGTATGACGATAACTGGAAGGAAAGGTCATGGCGCTCGATGGCGTTTGGCCTAACACAATGCCATCAATGGACAATTGGCCTGAGGAACAGTATCTGCGTAACAGATAGAAGAACACACACCTTCCGTGTCGACACCTGCAGCAAGCACTTGCTTGCTGCTCCCCTTATCGTCCAGAATGTTGAAGCATGGAATTCAGATAACAGAAATCGTAAACCGCCTCGTAGATTGTCTTCACCCCGAATTAAGGGAATGGAATCAAGCTGCTCGCTGGAGTGAACGGGCGTTACCGCGGCTCAGACGTTTGAATGGAGAACGTGCTCAAGAGATTCCTTCAGGGGAGGGGCGTCTTCAAGGAAGAAGAACCCAAAAGCCGACACTAACGAAGGTAGACAAGGAAAGAACAGACGAGAGATTATAGACAGCTAAGGTATGCGAAAACCTTGGACCATGGCGCATACACAAAGGAGACCTGGATCGAGGTTGGACGATGAGGAAGGAAATCGAGACTAACGACGGCGTGTCTCTAAGGGGAGAAAAGCGACGGCCTCTTTTTTTTTTATCTGAATGATGTCTTGGCTTCTTCGTCTTGGTTCATGTCACGATCAGCAGAGCAAAACTTAAAAAGCGCCAGACTACGGAGGGAACTAGGAGATTCATGCAGTGGGCGAATAAACCTCGAGGGGCCAACGGCCGTTGAGGAGAAATTAATTATTCAGAGGGAGGTCGCAGGGGTTCTCCGGGTTCTCCGTATCATCTATCTACAACAGATAATTGAGTGGTTATCCATTTTCGATCAGAAGATTCGATTCCTGGCAGATTGATATGTTCTCAATGCTCCGAAGTACTTCTCTGATGCTGCCTACGTATGATAGCTCGTTGGTTACCTCAATAGCTTTGACCGCCATCTGCCTAGGTAGTGACTCTGTACTTGCATCTGGCCACGGAGTATTGTTCTTCTGCAACAGAGCAGTTGAAATTTCAGCACCAGCATACTCAAAAAACATATCCTTTTCATCGATTGATCGATTGATTGATTGACTATAATGATTATTTGTTATTGCTGTTTCGCAGTTGACGCGCCCTCGTGGTTCGTGTCCTCGATTCAGGGGTAAAACTACGCTATGAACCACGGGTCGCTGACTCGGTGCTCCGTACTCTGACACTCCGTAGCTCGACGGACGTGGTCCCTTACAATAAGAGGACACAGTAGTTAGTTAACGTAATCCACAAGCGAGCGGGCCACCCAAGCGAGCGGGCCACCTCACGCGTTTCAGACGCGGTCACAATACTCAACCAATTCAAACCACCACCATGTCTCCAAAACAACATCAAAAATC